>NW_027331951.1:3275090-3403495 GCF_048418815.1 Hemitrygon akajei | reverse complement strand
ACGCCGTGTCTGACTCAAGGAGTGAGTGATGGGACGGTGTGGAGGGAAATTCACTCTGTGTCTGACCCCGGGAGTGTGTCGTGGGACAGTGTGGAGTGAGATTCAGTCTTGTCTGACCCCGGGAATGTGTGATGAGACGGAGTGGAGGGAGCTTCACTCTGTGTCTGACCCCGGGAGTGTGTGATGGGACGGAGTGGAGGGAGCGTCACTTTGTGCCTGACGCCGGGAGTGTGTGATGGGATCTTAGAGAAAGAGCTTAAGTCAGTGTCTGAATGCGGGAGTCAGTTTTGGGAACTTAATTCTGTGTCTGACTCCCGGCGTGTGTGATGGGACTCTGCAGAGGGACGTTCATTGTGTGTGACACCGAATTGTTTTATTGGATGTTGTGGAGGGGATCTCATCCCCTGACTGTGCCATGGGAGGGTCTGGGCGGTACTTCGTTTTGTGTGAGAACACAGGAGGGTGCGATGGGACGTTTCAGAGACTTGCCAGGGGTGTGTGTGATGAGACGTAAGGAGGGAGACTCAACTACGTTATAATCGGGGGTGTGTGATGAGACGGAGTGGAGGGAGCTTCCCTCTGTGTCTGGTACTTATCTCTGTGGGGTGTTGAGAAGCTGCAGAGGGAGAATCATTCTGTCCATGAGGGAATTTGTTTCTGTGTCGGACCGCTGGAGATGTGTGATAGGGCCGTGGAGAGAGAGATTCACACTGTGTCTGACCAAGGCTGTGTGTGACCCGACTTTGTGGAGGGATCTAATTTCTGTTTGCTGAACCAGGGAGTGTGTGAGCGGCGGTCTGGATGGAGGTTCACTCTGTGTCTGTCCCCGGGAGTGTGTGATGAGACGGTGTGGAATGAGTAACACCCAAAATCTGACCCAGGAAGAGTGTTACAGGACGCAGGGCAGCAATCTTCGCTTCTCTGACGGCTGCAATGAGTGATGAAGCCATGGAGAAAGAGATTCCCCCTGTGTCTGTTCCAGGCAGTGCGTGACGAGGCTTCGTAGACGGAGTTAAGCTCTATGTCTGACTCCGGGAGTGTGTGATGGGACAATGTGGACGGAATCTTCATTTCAAGTCTGCCGCATCAGCTGTGTGATTGGTCCGTGGAGAGAGAAATTCATTCGGCGTCTGACCGTGTGAATGTGTGATTCGACGGTGTTCAGGGAGCTTAAATCTATGTCTCACCCCGTGTGTGTATAATAAGACTTTGTGTTTGACAGAGTGTGCCTGTGATGGGAAGCTATGGCGTGAAGAGGGGCTGAATGAGTGCGTTTTATTTGTGTGTGTGGGGGGGGGGTGCGTCATGTGTGTGTCCGATACCGGGAACAGTGAAGCGTGCCAGGATGGTGTTCCGTTCCGTGCCTGAAACCAGTGGTGTGTGATCGGACGGTGCCGAGGGAGCTTCTCTCGTTTTATGACCACTGAGTTGTGTGTTGGGTAGAAGCATCATCATACTGTGTCTGACCACAGGAATATGCGGTGAGATGATGCCGACAGTGTTTCATTTCCTACCTGATCACCGGCACGTGTAATGGGGAAGTGTGGAGGGAGGTTCTCTCTGTGCTTGTCCGCAGGCCTGTATGATGGGAGAGTGTGCAGTGAGCTTCACTCCAAGTCTGACCAATGGAGTGTGTGATAGTCTGGTGGAGAAAAAGCTTCAGTCTGAGACTGACCCGGTCGTGTGTGATAGGACGGTGTGAACCATAGAACCATAGGACATTACAGCACAGAAACAGGCCTTTTGCCCGTTCCTGACTGTGCCGAACCATTTTTGTTGACTAGTCCCACTGATCTGCACCTGGTCCATATCTCTCAAACCCCTCTCATCCATATACCTGTCCAAGATTTTCTTAAATGTCAAAAGTGAGCCCGCATTCACCAGTTCATCTGGCAGCTCGTTCTACACTCCCACTACTCTCTGCGTGAAGAAGCTCCCCCCACTAATGTTCCCTTTAAACTTTCCCCCTTCACCCTTAACCCATGACCACTGTTTTTTTTCTGCACTGCCCTCAATGGAAAAAGCCTACTTGCATTCACTCTATCTATACCCGTTACAATATTATACACCTCTATCAAATCTCCCCTCATTCTTCTACGCTCCAGGGAATAAAATCCTAGTCTATTCAACCTCTCTCTGTAACTCAGTTCCTTATGTCCCGGCAACATCCTTGTAAACCTTCTCTGCACTCCTTCAAACTTATTAATATCCTTCCTGTAATTAGGTGACCAGAACTGCACACATTACTCATAACACGGTCTACCAATGTCTTATACAACTTCACCATTACATTCCAACTCTTATATTCAATACTTTGATTTATAAAGGCCGATGTACCAAAAGATCTCTTTACAACCCTAACTGTGACGCCACTTTTAAGGAATTTCGTATCTGTATTCCCAGATCCCTCTGTTCTACGGCCCTACAATTTACTTTGGTTCTTGGATGGTGCGGCTGTAACGAAACCCAATTTCCCACGGGATCAATAATGTATGTCTGCATGCCAGTCTGTCTGTATGTTCTATCTTGGTTTGACCTTCCGAAGTGCAATACCTCACACTTGTGCGCATTAAACTCCATCTGCCATTTTCCTGCACATTCCTCCAACTGGTCCAAATCCCTCTGCAAGCTTTGAAAACCTTTCTCACTGTCCACTTCACCTATAATCTTTGTATCATCTGCAAATTTGCTGATCCAATTGGCCACATTATCATCCAGATCATTGATATAGATGACAAATAACAATGGACCCAGCACTGATCCCTGTGGCACACCACTAGTCAAAGGCCTCCACTCAGAGTCGCAATCCTCCACTACCACTCTCTGGCTTCTCCCATTGAGCCAATGTCTAATCCAATTTACTACATCTCCATGTATACCTAGCGACTGAATCTTCTTAACTAACCTCCCATGCGGGACCTTGTCATAGGCCTTGCTGAAGTCCATGTAGACAACATCCACTGCCGTCCCTTCATCCACTTTCCTGGTAACCTCCTCGAAAAACTCTAATATGTTGGTTAAACATGACCTACCACGCACAAAGCCATGGTGACTGTTTCTAATAAGTCCCTGTCTATCCAAATACGTGTAGATCTTTAGATAGATAGATAGATAGATAGATAGATAGATAGATAGATAGATAGATAGATAGATAGATAGATAGATAGATAGATAGATAGATAGATAGATAGATAGATAGATAGATAGATAGATAGATAGATACTTTATTCATCCCCATGGGGAAATTCAACCTTTTTTCCAATGTCCCATACACTTGTTGTAGCAAAACTAATTACATACAATACTTAACTCAGTAAGAACTAACTCAAAAAGCATTAATAATAGCTTAAAAAAGTTCTTAAGTCCTGGCAGTTGAATTGTAAAGCCTAATGGCATTGGGGAGTATTGACATCTTCATCCTGTCTGAGGAGCATTGCATCGATAGTAACCTGTCGCTGAAACTGCTTCTCTGTCTCTGGATGGTGCTATGTAGAGGATGTTCAGGGTTTTCCATAATTGACCGTAGCCTACTCAGCGCCCTTCGCTCAGCCACCGATGTTAAACTCTCCAGTACTTTGCCCACGACAGAGCCCGCCTTCCTTACCAGCTTATTAAGACGTGAGGCGTCCCTCTTCTTAATGCTTCCTCCCCAACACGCCACCACAAAGAAGAGGGCGCTCTCCACAACTGACCTATAGAACATCTTCAACATCTCACTACAGACATTGAATGACGCCAACCTTCTAAGGAAGTACAGTCGACTCTGTGCCTTCCTGCACAAGGCATCTGTGTTGGCAGTCCAGTCTAGCTTCTGGTCTAACTGTACTCCCAGATACTTGTAGGTCTTAACCTGCTCCACACATTCTCCATTAATGATCACTGGCTCCATATGAGGCCTAGATCTCCTAAAGTCCACCACCATCTCCTTGGTCTTGGTGATATTGAGACGCAGGTAGTTTGAGTTGCACCATATCACAAAGTCCTGTATCAGTTTCCTATACTCCTCCTCCTGTCCATTCCTTACACATCCCACTATGGCCGTGTCATCAGCGAACTTCTGCACATGGCAGGACTCCGAGTTATATTGGAAGTCTGATGTGTACAGGGTGAACAGGACCGGAGAGAGTACTCTTAGTATTCCTTCCAATAATTTACCTACTACTGATCTCAAACTTACCGGCCTATAATATCCCGGCTTACTTTTTGAGCCTTTTTTTAAACAACAGAACTACATGAGCAATCCTCCAATCCTCCGGCACCTGAACCGTGGATTTTAAATATTTCTGCAAGGGCCCCTGCAATTTCAACACTAGTCCCCTTCTAGGTCCGAGGGAATACCGTGTCAGGTCCTGGGGATTTATCTACTCTGATTTGCATCAAGGCAGCAAGGACCTCCTCCTCTTTAATCTGTATGTTCCATTACCTCCCTACTTGTTTGCCTTGTTTCCATAGACTCCATTCCAGTTTCCTTAGTAAATACAGATGCAAAAAAAAGAAAACATTTAACATTTCTCCCATTTTGTTTTAGTTCCATACATAGCCGACAACTGTGATCTGCAAGAGGACCAATTTTCTCCCTTACTATCCTTTTGGTCGTAACATCCCTGTAGAAGCTCTTAGGATTACCCTTCAGCGTGACTGCCAAAGTAACCTCATGTCTTCTTTCTGACCTCCTGATTTATTTCTTAAGTATTATCTTACTCTCTTTATACTCCTCAAGCATCTTATTTCCTCCCTGTTGCCTATACATGTTATACATCTCTCTCTTCTTCTTCTTCATTATATTTCCAATATCTCTCGAGAACCACGGTTCGTCATTCTCATTCGTTTTGGCTTTAACCCAGACAGGAACATGTCTGCACACTCAAAATTTCTGCTTTGAAGGCCTCCAACTTAGGTCAGTTGTGGAGAGCGCACTCTTCTTTGTGGTGGCGTGTTGGGGAGGCAGCATTAAGAAGAGGGACGCCTCACGTCTTAATAAGCTGGTAAGGAAGGCGGGCTCTGTCGTGGGCAAAGTACTGGAGAGTATAACATGGGTAGCAGAGCGAAGGGCGCTGAGTAGGCTACGGTCAATTATGGAAAACCCTGACATCCTCTACATAGCACCATCCAGAGACAGAGAAGCAGTTTCAGCGACAGGTTGCTATCGATGCAATGCTCCTCAGACAGGATGAAGAGATCAATACTCCCCAATGCCATTCGGCTTTACAATTCAACCGCCAGGAGTAAGATATGTTAAAGTGCCGGGGTTAGGACTCAATGTATTTAAGTAAACTACTTAAGAACTTTTTAAAAGCTATTATTAATGCTTTTTGAGAGGGTGATTTTAGATGCATATCATATTTTTACTGGGTTAAGTATTGTATGTAATTAGTTTTGCTACAATAAGTGTATGGGACATTGGAAAAATGTTGAATTTCCCCATGGGGATGAATAAAGTACCGATCTATCTATCTATCTATCTATCTATCTATCTATCTATCTATCTATCTATCTATCTATCTATCTATCTATCTATCTATCTATCTATCATATCCTTGACAGAGAACAACCTGGAGGGAGATTCACTCTCTGTCTGACTCCGGTGGTGTGTGATGGGACGGTGTGGAGGGAGATTCACTCTGTGTCTGTCCCCAAGAGAGTGTGATTTGACAGGAAGCAGCGTGCAGTCTGAACCCATGTGTGTGTGATGGGGCCGTGGAGAGAAAGAGAGAGAGAGAAAGAGAGAGAGAGAGAGAGAGAGAGAGAGAGAGAGAGAGAGAGAGAGAGAGAGAGAGAGAGAGAGAGAGAGAGAGAGAGAGAGAGCGAGAGACAGCGAGAGAGAGAGAGAGCGAGAGAGAGAGAGAGTGAGAGAGAGAGAGAGCGCGCGCGCGAGAGAGAGAGAGAGAGATAGAGACTGCGAGAGAGAGAGAGAGAGAGAGAGAGAGAGAGACTGCGAGAGAGCGAGAAAGACAGCGAGCGAGAGAGAGAGAGACTGCGAGAGAGCGAGAAAGACAGCGAGCGAGAGAGAGAGAGCTTCACTCTGTGTTTGACCCCTGAGGTGTGGGAAGGGAGAGTGTGTGGGGAACTTTACTTTGGACCCGACCCACTGGCGAGGCACAGTGGAGTGAGCTTAACTTTTGATCTGCTGGTCCGTAATGGAACGGTGTGGAGGGAGCATCGCTCCGTTTCTGACACACCGAGTGTGCGATGAGATTGTGTGGATCGAGCATCAGTTTGTGTCTGACTCTATGACTGTATCAGGGGAGTAGGGTAGAAGTAGGTTCAATCTGTGCCTGACGGGAGAGACTGTGATGGAGGGAACTTCACTGTGCCCGATCCTTGTTAATGTGCGATGAGACGGTGTGTGAGGATATTCACTCTGCCTGACCTGATGTGTGTGTGATGGGACCCGCGTTGCGTGAAATACACTCTGCGCGTCACACCGGGTGTGTGTGCTGGGAAAGTGTGCAGGGAGATTTACTCTGTGTGTCACTGTTCCTTGTTCCTGATTTCCAGAGCAAACCTGTACCGACGACTGGATCAGAAAGAAAGACCGGTGCTATTACGTATCCACGTTTGAAGCATCTTTCCGAGGAGCGATTCAAGAATGTTCAAACCGCGATTCAAGGCTGCTGGAAATCAGTTCAAGGGATGAAGCGGTATGTGTCACAGCACGAGAAGATCCCACAGTAACACAGGAATCATCACACACTCCCGGGGTCAGAAATAGAGTTAATCGCCTTCCCCAGCGTCACATCACACACTCTCGGGGTCAGACACAGAGTGAATCTCCCTCCACATCGTCCCATCACACACTCCCGGGATCAGACACAGAGTGATTCGCCCTCCACACCGTCCCATCACACGTTCCCGGGGTCAGACACAAAATGAATCTCCCTCCGCACCATCTCATCACACACTCCCGGGGTCAGGCACAGAGTGAATCCCCCTCCACATCGTCTCATCACACACTCCCGGGGTCAGACACAGCGTGAGTCTCCCTCCACACCGTCCCATCACACACACCCGGGGTCAGACACAGAGTGAATCTCCCTCCACTCCGTCTCATCACACATTCCCGGGGTTAGGCACAGAGTGAATCTCCCTCCACATCGTCCCATCACACACTCCCGGGATCAGACACAGAGTGAATCGCCCTCCACACCGTCCCATCACACGTTCCCGGGGTCAGACACAGAGTGAATCTCCCTCCGCACCGTCCCATCACACACTCCCGGGGTCAGACACAGCGTAAGCCTCCCTCCACAACGTCCCATCACACATTCCCGGGATCAGACATAGAGTGAATCGCCCTTCACACAGTCCCATCACTGATTCCTGTTGCAATCAACTGAGAGAAGCTCCGTACATAGTTTTCGATTCTTGGCATTAACCAAATAAATTTAATTCGCCAGAGCTTTGTATCCAACCACTTTGTGAACGGAACCCATGCATACTGGATTGGAAAATGCGATGAAGGGTGAGATTTGGACTGATCTCACACACAGACAGATTTACCGACAGACAGACAGACAGACAGACATACTTTACTGTTCCCGAGGGAAATTGTGTTTCGTTACAGTCGCATCAACCAAGAATAGTGTAGGAATATAGCAGTAAAAAAGCAATACATTATTAAATAATAATGGGTAAATTATGCCGTGGAAACCAGTCCAGTACCACCCTATTGGCTCAGGGTGTCTGGCACTCCGAGGGAGGAGATGTAAAGTTTGATGGCCAGAGACAGGAATGACTTCCTATGACGCTCAGTGTTGCATCTCAGTGGGACGAGTCTCTGGTTGAAAGTACTCCTCTGCCTAACCAATACATTACTCTGGGGTCAGTCCCTGTACAGTACTCTATTGTGGTAGTTGGGAATTGACATAGTTCTGACAGGAGAAGTTGGGGCTCGTTTAAGGTCTGAAGTAGTTTTGTAGGAAAAGGGAGGGGCACTTGGATTTGTTTGTAGACTGTACGTGGGTGGGGAGTAGGGTGGTACGTTTGGAGCTTTTTGGGGCCGACACTTGTCTGCCGGGGAAGGACAGGGCAGTGGGAATATTTCGGAAAGTGGAAGGGACAGTATGGAGAGATCAGTACACAGGAATCTTTTGGTACTGACGCGTGTCAGAGAGGAGAGCGCGATGCAGTGTGATGATTTTGGAGATAATCGCCGGTCTGTGAGGAGAGGGAGCAACAGTGGGATTAGTTTGGTGAATGACATGGATCTGAGGGGCGACTGCAGGACAACTGGATTAGCTTGGAGATCAATACAGGGCGGTGTGGGACATAGTGGGTTAACGGGATTAGTTTGCTAACTAAAGCAATGATGTAGGAGAGTGGGTGCCAGTGGTATAAGTCTGGAGGCGGACGAGAGGCTATGGGGAGAGCGCGGAGTAGTGGGATATGTCAGGCGATGGACACGAAGCTCTGGATAAAGGGAGAGGCAACGGGAATAATGTGGGACCGGCACAGGGCTGAGGAAAGAGTGTGGAACAGTGAGATTCATTTCGGAACAGACATAAATCTGTGGGGAGAAGGTGGGGCAGTTGGGTTTGTTAGGGGACTGAAACAGATCAGAGGGGAGAAGGTGGGCCAGTTCGATTCGTATGAGGACTGACAGAAGACTGCTTTGAGGAAGCGGTTCGGTGGGATTAGTTTGGAGGATACGGGGCTGTGGGCCGATATTGGGTCAGTACGATTAATTTGGGGTCTGACAGGATTGTGGGAGACAATGGGACCTTGGTATCTGTCTGGGTACTGACACGGTGCTATGGGGGGAGAGTGCATGAGTGGGATGACTGACACAGGCTGTTAGGAGATATATTTCATGGAATTAGCTTAGGGACGGTCTCGGCTCGGGTTCTCTGCTGGAGTTGTTCTGTCTCTGTTGAAATTGTTTCACCCTCTTGGATAGGAACGTGGAGTTGGGTCTCCTGTACAATGTGTCCTCAGGGACGTCGGACTGCAGGGTCTGCGACTCGTACCCAGGTCGGAACCCTTGCAATCGTGATCGTCGTTTCATCTGCGAGAAGTCGGCACCTTTGTTCCCGGATATTCCTGAAAATATCCAGGACCTCTGTCAGCAGCCAGTGGAGTCGACTTGAATCAAGTGACTAACTTTCCCCTTCTCGATCTCTCTAAACCCTCCATCTCCCTGATCTCTCCCTCTCTTTCTCCTTTCCACCCACTCTCCCCTCATCCCTGTGTCGTCTGTTCCATTGCGGCCGATTTGAATCAAGTGACTACCCCTCTTTTTCCCCATTCTCTCTTCGTCAACTATCACTCCTCCATCCTCACGAACTTCCTCCTCACCCTCTCTAGCCCTTCCTCCTACTCCATTCTCTTCCTCTTGTCGCGTCCCCATTCTCCCCACTGCACGCTAACAAACCTCTGTCATCATCGATCCCCTTCTTTCTCGCAATTTCCACCTTGTCCCGCTCTTCTCCAGTTTACCTCTTGCCTACCTCCTAACGGCTCGCCCTTTCTCCGCCCGCTCTCTCTCCTCTCCCTCTGTCAACTCCTTCCCACTTTCTCTCCCCTCCCTACCCTCCGTACCCCTCTCTCCCCTTCCCTCTCCGTTCCCTCTGAACCGTCCGTGTCCCTGATCTCTCTGTCTTCCTCCTTTCCATCCATTCTCGCCTCAATCCTGTGCCGTCTTGTTCTCGATAACCCAACCCTTGGTAAAAAAAAAAACATTCGTATTCCCCCTGTCTCTGCCGCTCTTGGGTTTATGCAACGACGCTCCAGGGAATGAAGTCCCAACCTTCCTTCCATCTCTCCATTACCCTCGATTTCCTGCAATATCCCAGTAGAACTCTCTGTACACACTTTCCAGGTCAGTGGCATTTGCTTCCTAAAGCATAAAGCCTCACCGACGTCTTTTACCCCTGCAACGTGATCTCCCGACTCCTGTGCTCAGTGCCCTGACCGGTGAAGGCCAGCGTGCCAAGTGTCCTGTCCTATCGAATATTTTAAATCAGAATCGCAATATGATTTTTTTAACTGAAATTTAAACGGCTTGGAATGTGTTCTTCTGCTGCATCAGAACTGCAAAAAATATATAGTGGATGTAAATTACAAACATTAATAAACACAGCAAAAATGTCGAGTGTGTGGTCGTGCGTTCAGAGATGTGATGGCGCAGGGTGAGAAGATGTTCCTGAATCGTTGTGTGTGGGTGTTCAGGCTCCTGCGACTCCTCCCTGATGGTAGTAACGAGCAGAGAGCTTCTCCCGAGTGGAGAGAGTACTCAGTGATGGATGCCGCCTTTTCGAGGCATCGCCTCTTGACAATGTCCGCGATGGTGGGGAGGGGTGTGACCGTCAGAGTGGCGGCTGAGGCTGGAACCCTCTGTAGCCCGTTACTATTCTGTGCGTTGCAGCATCCACACCAGGCGGCGATGCGGCTAGTCAGAAAGTTCCCCACCGAACATCCATAGAATTTTCCTCATCTTCACTGAGAGAGCACATCCCCTCAAACTCCTAAAGCTGTGATGCCTTCTGAACCGAGACAGCTGTGGATGGTGTTGAACCTAAATGCAGAGTCAGGTCTGGAATTAATTCAGACTCATACTCGAAGTGAACAAGGCGCATCAACCCAAACCAAAGAGGACATCACAAACAGTCGTACTGCAGTCGGAACTCTTACGGTTGAGCACTGAGTGCTCAGCGAGAGAGCTTTAACGATAGACTTTCCATGAAGAAAACAATTACATCTCTGAATCTTAGAAGAAAAGTGAGAGTTAACCGTACTCCGGGAAATGGACGTGAGGAAACGTGGATGCCTGTCCTGTTCATTCGGGCACATGACACCTTCTTTGTGTTTGCATAAACTTGTTGGGACACTATAGATCCTCTGAGTTGCTGACACACAGTAACCGAGGAACTTCAATTAAACCCATACGACACAGGAGCAGAATTAGGACATCGTGTATGCTGGCCGTTTCATCGCTGACCATTGTCCTCTGAGCTCCAGTCTCCCGCCTTCTCCCGACATACCTTCATGTCTTCATTAATGAAGAATTTTTCAAACGATGTCTTAAGTATACCGAATGACTGGTAGTCCACGCCTGCTTGTGGGTTGGAATTCCGCAGATTCACCACGCTCAGGCGTTTTTCATTAACCCCTTTTTAACAGATATCTGGCTATCTCCGGGTGTGTCTTATGATACTAGACCCCCCTTCAATAGGAAATATTCTCTGAACATCAACTCTGTGATGACCTTTCACAATCCCAAAGCTTTCAATATTCATCCTTCATTATTCTGAATTCCCTCGAGTACAGGCCCAGGACCATCAATCGTTCTTCATAATGACAAGCCACTCATTTAGTGAACCTCCTTTGAACCCTTTCCAATTAAGCACATACTTTGTTCGAGAAGGGATCCCAACCTGCTCACAATTCCCCAAATGTGGCCTCACAGTTCCTGTTTAAGCCTTAGAATTGCATGCTTGCTTTTACCTTCTAGTCCTCCCGAAATGACTGGCTGGAGGGAAACGACACATAATACCTGGACCGCGTGTGATGCGACGAGGGACAAGTTGCAGTGGTCCGAGACTGGACCTTCAGCTCAGAAGGGAATGAGGGAAAAGAGGAGAGCACTAGTGATAGAGGATTCGATAGGTAGGGGGCCAGAGAAGAGGTTCTGTGAGAGAGATCGAGGATCCCGAATGGTCTGATGCCTCCGTGGTGCCAGGGTCCGCGATATCTCGGTTCGAGTTCTCAGTATTCTCAAGAGGGAGAGTGAGCAGTGTCCCTGTAACAGGGACAGAGTGACGGGAGACTGTGGAAGGCGCTTTACTAAGTGTCTGACCCCGGGAGTGGGTGATGGGACTGCGTAGAGGGAGTTTCGCATGGTTTCTGACCCCAGGAGTGTGTGACGGGACGTGCGGAAGGAGCTTCACTGTGTGTCTGACCCCGGGAGTGTGTGACGTGATGTTGTGTCTGACTGTCGGAGGCATCTACTCATAAAATTCTGGCGTTGGAACAGCTTTCAACGAGATACCATTGGAAAGTAGCGCTTCGCGGTTTTTATTTTTATTTTTATTTTATTTTTTGAACAGCAAGCAACAGACAGGATGAAGAGGTTTTGCTACAACAAGTATATGGGACATTGGAAAAAAAGTTGAATTTCCCCATGGGGATGAATAAAGTATCTATCTATCTATCTATCTATCTATCTATCTATCTATCTATCTATCTATCTATCTATCTATCTATCTATCTATCTATCAATGAGGACGATTCATTAACAAAGGCAAGAAATATATGACAGGGTTGTGAGTGCCTGGAATGACTTCCTAGGGATGATGGTGGAGGCTAAAACATTAGAGTATTTAAGAGCCTCTTGGACAGGAACATGGATGAAAGAAAAAAAGACGGTTATGGGGTTGTGTGTGTTTAGTGCTATTTAAGGAATATGTGGGTCGGCACAACATGGAGGGCTGAAGGTCCGGCACTGTGCTGTAATGTTCTATGTACGGTAGCAGACACCAACAGAATCAACAATCTCATTCGTAAGGCCAGTGATATTGTGGGGGTGGAACTGGACTCTCTGACGGCGGTGTCTGAAAAGAGGATGCTGTCCAAGTTGCATGTCATCTTGGACAATGTCTCCCATCCACTCCATAATGTACTGGTTAGGCACAGGAGTACATTCAGCCAGAGACTCATTCCACCGAGATGTAACACTGAGCGTCATAGGAAGTCATACCTGCCCGTGGCCATCAAAGTTTACAACTCCTCCCTCGGAGCGTCAGACACCCTGAGCCGATAGTGTGGTCCTGGACTTATTACCACTTGGAATAATTTACTTATTTTATTTAATTATTTATGGTTTTATATTGCTATATTTCTACATTATTCTTGGTTTGTGCGAATGTAACGAAACCCAATTTCCTTCGGGATCAATAAAGTATGTCTGTCTGTCTGTCTATGGTTCTGTGGCTAAACCGTTTATCGGTTTGTTTTCAGTTAATCTATTTGTTTGCTTCTTTATAATTGCACATTTAGAGCATTAGGGATGCCTGGCAAGAGAGTTCAAAGCTCTCATTGCAGGACATTGGACGGAAGAGAGACCTCCAGTCATACCGACGACGTCACCTGTGTGAAGTGCATCAAATTGGAGATCCTAGCACTCGGCGGACACTAGGGGGCAGCACATACTCCCGCATGGTGGCCGCGCCACACCGCCCCGCGTTGCACAGCCACTTCACTTTCTCTCCAAGCGAGTCACCTCTCAGTTTACACCTGAACTACAGTGAACATAACACCAGCGGGAGGTTTGCATTAAAAAGAGGGAGTGGTGGAGTTTAAACGACCGTTGCAGTGGAATGAAAAGCAGACTGGCATAACAGGTAGCGGATTGGTTGTTGGGGCAGATGTTGGTAAGCCCTCAGACAGGGTCAGGAAGCAAAATGTTGAGCCACCTGGGACTCACGTTCTGAGCTGCGTACGTTTCAATGCAGGAAGTTTTGTACGAAAGGCAGGTGAGCTCAGGGCAGGGACAAAGTCTGGAATTATGATATTGCAGTCATTAGTGGGAGGTGGTTGCAGGGCGAGCAGAACAGTCAGCACAACATTCCACATTATGGTTGAAGAGGAAATAATTCAAGGGAGATGGGCGGCTTTAACTGTCACATCAGATGCATTGACGAACACAGCGGAAGAGGGGTTCAAGTGGCTGCTTCGCTCTGAATCTGACTCATAGATTTTTTTTCATTGGGGCAGCGTCTCGCATTTCGTTGAACCACAACCAATCAGGGAAGCGGATTCATCAGAAAAGACTAACACAGATAATACAGGGGCCAACTGTTGATGGATTCGTTTTCAGTTTATTTATGGTTTCCTTCAATTAGAGCAGTAGACAATGCGTGGCAGGAGAGTTGAATGCCTCTTCTTGCTGGACGTGGGACGGCAGGGAGACCTCAGTGTCTCTGACGATTTCACCTGTGAGAAGTTCATCCTGATGCAGCTTCTCGGACTCGGCGTTAAGGGGATGGAACCGGAACTGGATGAAATCGGTATCATTCGTGAAGCTGAGTGGTGATAGGGAGGACATATTGGGAGGAAGCTAGACCTAATGCACAGTTCACAGGAAACTGGGTGACAGTCAGGAGGACGAAAGGGGTTAAACAGCCAGGTCCAGGGTAGAATGCCCGTTGAGGCCAACCTCATGAATAACAGATCTACCGATTTGTTATCTTTTGGATGGGGGGAGCAGTGAAATGACCAAGTAGAGGGAAGGATCTCAGGTCAGATCTCTGGCACTCGTTTTGTCTCGGTGGTTCAGAAGGGCGAGATGAGGCGAGCTGTGAGGAGAGGGGTTCATTTCTGAGGGGATTAGAAAAGAGGTTCTGTGTGTGATAGAGAGATTCCTGGATGGTATTTTGCCTCCCGAGTGTCGGGGACACTACCACTCTCAGCGTATCCTCAGCAATCCTAGGTGGGAGGGTGAGCAGTCTAAGTGTGGTTCCTGTTGGTGTGGCCAGAAATAGGAAGACAACACCGATTAACAAGTGGCTAAGATGCCGTGATATGAATGAGGGCTTCTGATAGTTGGATCATTCGGTTCTCTTCCGAGGAAGGTGCGACCAGTGTATGTCCTATATCAATACAATGAAAAGTTTAAATTTCATTCAGTCTTACATGAATAGCCATAACTGCGGCCAACCGAAACAGCGTTACTCCAGGACCAAGGAGCAAAAACACCTATAATACATAAGGCTTAAAATAGGCCACAACGCAGCCTGAGGCCCGGGGTCCACAGAATGAGACCGAAATCTGGATTCGACACCAACAGAGATTGTATTCTGCCGAGCGAACACTAGAAGACGGCACCTAAACCTGCCCGGAGGCCGCACCACAGCGTCCCCACGTTGCGCAGTCCCTTCATTTACTCCGCCACTGAGCAAATCTCACAGTTTCCACCGGGAATGGACTGGAACTAATATCCCAGGGGAATGTTCTGCCATTGAAGAGGAGGCAGGGAGGGAATTGAACCAGAAATGCAGGGGGATGAAAAACGGTGCCAAAACGGTTAGTAGATTAGTTTCCGGGGCATATGTTGTAAGAGCACAGACAAAGTGTGGAAGCAAAAGGTTGAGCCTGCTGGAACTCATGTTCTGCGCTGCCTCCGTTTCAATGCAGGAAGTATTGTACGAAACACCGATGAGCTTAGGGCAGGGGTCAGTGGATGGAATTATGACATTAGTAAGACGCCGTTGCAGGGCGGGCAGGAGCGTCAGCTCAACATTCCCGGTTTCGGTTGTATTAGTCGTGGTGAAGCGGGAAGTATTGAAAGTTGAGAGGCGGCTTCACCAGTCACATGAGATTCATTGACAAACTCAGGGAGAGAGGGGTTCATGTCCCTCTTCGACAGGGACGTTAATGTGCGGGGAATGCAGGGAGATGGTTGTTGTGCAGTCAGAAGTGATTTAGCTCAAATGGTATACCACACCATTGCGGGTCTAAGGGTCTGTTCTGTTCTGTGATTTACGTTCACTGCTCTGCAGGAAGGGCAAAAAGACAGATTTAACCTCATCAAGGGGGCAGAGAAGGGAGTGGGGTAGATCAAGGACTTTGACGATAGATTGCGAAACACAGAGAACAACCACTTCACAGACGGCATAGACAGTTAGAGAGCCACACAGCTGTCACTGTGACACCTACACATCCCTCACCATGACATGGACACAACCCTGACCGGACACTAAGCAACCCCAAACCGTGACACCCACACGCATCTCGCCGTGACACTCTGCGGAACAGCGTTGGAACTGGAACTGGATCAACTCGGGATCATTCGGGAATCTGAGGGGATGACGTGGAAGACATGTATTCAAGTATTTACAACCACGGTGTCGGATACAGGAAACTGGGTGGCAGACAGGAAGATGAAAAGGGTTAATCAGCCGGAAACAGTGCAGAGTCCCCTTGTGGCCAACCCGCTCAATAACAGGTACACCACTTTTGATACTTCTGGATGGGAGGAGAGAGGTGCAAATGACCAAGCAGGGGAAATTCTCACCGGTCAGGTCTCTGGCACTGACTATGGTTTTCTGGCTCAGCAGGGGATAGGGGTTGAAATGTGGCGAGCTGTATCGATAGGGTGGATGAGAACGAGATTCATCGAAGGTATGCGGTCGTTATTGTCACCGGTATATAGGTAGGAAAAGGGAGCCGGCTCTCCAAACTTATGTATTTGCAGGTATGGCCAAAATTATAGAAAACATTCAGTTTAAAATGTGGCTAAAGGGTTTGGGTTGCAGCGTACATAATATGTATGGAATATAAAGATAGCTAGTATATGGAGGTTATCAGTAAGTACATTCAGCTATTATGTACACACAGCAAACTCACAGACACACACAGACACAGTCGCACGCACACACACACAAACTCAGACACACACACAAACACAAACACACACATGCACACAAACACATACTCGCACACACACACATTTCTGCAGCTTCAGGACCCTGGGCACACTAAATGCCACCATACTCTACAATTGTTCACAACAGAGATTGTCTTCTGCTGAACGAACACTTGGGGGCAGCACAGACTCCTGCCTGGAGGCCGCGCCTCACCGCCCCCGCCTTGCTCAGCTCCTTCATTTCGTCTCCCATGAGCAACTCTCTCAATTTACACCTGAACTGGATCGGAACCAATATCCCAGCGGTAGGTTTTGCCATTAAAAGGGGAGAGTGATGGTATAAATTAGAGTTGCAGCGGGATGTAAACAAGAACACCATTACATACAGTTGAATAGTTGTTGGGACAGATGTTGACACAGTCAAGAAACTAAAAAGTTGTGCCTGCTTGGACTCATGTTCTGGGCTGCGCGCTTTTCAATGCAGGAAGTAGTTTACGTAAGACAGATGAGCTCAGGGCAGCGGTCAAGGGCTGGAATTATGATATTGTAGACATTAGTGAAACGCCGTTGCAGGGCGGGAAGGAGCGTCAGCTCAACATTGCCGGTTTCGGTCGTTTTAGTCGTGATGAAGCGGGAAGTACACAAGGTTGAGGGGCGGCTTCACCAGTCACATGAGAGTCATTGACAAACTCAGGGAGAGAGGGGTTCATGTGCCTCTTTGACAAGGACGCTAATGTACAAGGAATGCAGAGACATGGTTGTTGTGCAGTCAGAAGTGACATAGCTCAGATAGTATGTCGCAACATTGTTGGACGAAGGGTCTGTTCTGTTCGTTGATTTGCGTCCACTGTTCTGCGAGAGGAGCAAACAAGACAGATTTAAACTCATCGAGTGGGCAGATGAGGGGGTGGGGTAGATCAAGGACTTTGACAATAGATTACGAAACACCGAGAACAACCACTTCACAGACAGCATAGGCAGTGAGCGAGCCACACAGCTGTCACTGTGACACATACACACCCCTCACCATGACATGGAGACAACCCCGACCGGACGCTAAGCGACCCCAAACCGTGACACCCACACGCATCTCGCTCTGAAGCTCTGCGTAACTGCGTTGGAACTGGAACTGTATCAACTCGGGATTATTCGGGAAGCTGAGGGCGTGACAGGGAAGACAAATAGAAAGTCATTTACACCCACGGAGTAGGATACATGAAACTGGGTGACAGACAGGAAGGTGAAAGGGGTTAAACAGCCAGCGCCAGTGCAGAGACCCCTTGTGGCCAACCCGCTCAATAACAGGTAGAGCACTTTGGGTTTTCTGGATGGGAGGAGAGTGGTGCAAATGACCAAGCAGGGGAAAGTCTCACCGGTCAGCTCTCTGGCACTGACTATGGTTCTGTGGCTCAGCAGGGGAGGGGTGAAATATGGCGAGCTGTATCGATAGAGTTGTCTTTGTTAGGGGAACTGAAAAGTGGTACTGTGGACGAAAACGAGATTCCTCGATGGTATGCTGTCGTTATCGTCACCAGTATATAACTAGGAAAAGGCAGCCGGTTTTTCAAACTTACGTATGTGCAGGTGTAGAAAAAATTAGAAAGAACTTTTTGTTGAAAATGTGGCTAAAGAGTTAGGGTTGAAGTGCACATAATATGTATAAAATATAAATATAGCAAGATATATGTAGGATATCAGTAAGTACATTCACAAATGATTAATACACACACACACACACACACACACACTCACACACACACACACACTCTCACACACACACACACACACACACACACACACACACACACACACACACACACACACACACACACTCACACACACACACACATTCATGAAGCTTGAGGCCTCTGGACATTTTGAATGCCACGGTAATCTACAATTGTTCTACAATGTAGAGATTGTTTTCTGCCGAGCGAACACTGGGGGGGGGGGGGCAGCACAGACCCCCGGCTGGAGACCGCACCACACCGCCCCCACCTTGGTCTCCCATGAGCAACTCTCTCAATTTACACCTGAACTGGATTGGAAGTAATATCCCAGTGGTAAAGTATGTCATTAAAAGGGGAGAGTGGTGGTATAAACTAGAGTTGCAGGGACATGTGAACAAGAACCCCATTACAGATAGTTGAGTGGTTGTTGGGACAGATGTTGTAAGACTTCCGAAAAATTCAAGAAGCAAAAGGTTAAGCCTGCTGGGACTCATGTTCTGAGCTGCGTACGTTTCAATGCAGGAAGTATTGTTTGAAGGGGCGATGCGCTCAGGTCAGGGGTCAACGCCTCTGAGCCTGACACGGCAGATATTAGTGAGACTTGATTTCAGGCGGGACAGTACCGATTGCATAAGCTATGAACGAGACACACAACCCTCACTGTGACTCGGAGATGTTCTTTAATTGGACACTGAATGCGTTTCTGTGTCACTGCCACAACCCACATCTGACATGAACACGACCCTTATCGTGACACTGACATACTAACAGGCTCTGCACCACAGGAGAATCTCACCAGTCAACGATACCAACATAGAGTCAGGCCCTGCACTGTAACTCGAAAACAGCCCCCCCCCCCGTATGCATAACACCCTCCCTGTCCAAAACCACTCCCCGACTCTATCAACCTACTGCTACACCATTCCCAGTCAACGTCACACAGACTGCAGTGCAGCACTCCTGTCTCCGTCATCCATCTCTCGCCTCCGTCTCCGTGACCCATATCCTCTCGTGCATACTTCGCCGTTTCCATCATCCCTTACGTACCCATACGCCCCGCCCCGTCTCCGTGATACACTCCACCCGCTAAACGCTCCCCATCTACGTCGTCCCTCCACTCTCCTCCCACTCTGTGACACAGGCAATTGTGCGGAGTATGAGGGAGAGATGATGGCTGGTGTTTCACCTCCCCCCGTACCATGGCTATCGATCGCCAGGATTTGAATCTCTCCACAACTCTGCATGCACAGGCCGGTCATGTGATTCCACACCACTTGCATCAGTGTTTGCATTCTCACCACCCTTTCCCTGGCCTCCTCTCTCCTCCCCTTCCTTCCTCTAACGGCAGCACACAGTCCGCTCACACACACACACGCACCATCCCCGAGAGACACACAACATTCAAGACTACTGGAAAGTTGAAAAGCTGGGTATTGGTGAGTGGGGAGAACGGAGGAGGGAGAGGGTTACGTAATTTTGCTGACTCCGGTAGGGTGTGCTGCAATGGCGGGAGGGTCTTTGTATGCCCGACCCCGGGAGTGTGATCGGATAATATTTAGGGGGTTTCGCTGGTTATCCGACCCCGGAACTGCGCGTTTGGACGTTGTGGACGGAGCTTCACTCTGTGTGTGACCCCGGAGTCTGTGTTGAAACAATATGGAGGGAGTTGCACTCTGTGTATGATCCCAGGGGTGTGTGATGGATCGTTGAGGAGGGAGCGTTACTCGGTGTATGTTTCCAGGAGTGTCTGATGGGATTTTATGGAGGGATTCTCTCTCTGTCTGTGACTCCTGGCCATGGTTCAGTGGATTTCGGCGTTTAAACAGACTCCACACAAAGACAGGGAACAAGAAAATGGCGCCTCACACGTTCTGCACCAACGGCTGAATCTGAACACCCTTTCTGTGGCCCCACTCTCCTCCCCTTCCTTCCTCTTTTCACAGCACACCGTCCCTTCTCTATGATTCTTTCTTTATTATACATGTTATCGAAGGAACGGCACAATATAGAATACATAATGGATTATATTTTCCTCCATTTTGCGTTTGTATCTTACCCCTAAAGAAACCTCCCCTCACCCGCCCTCTCCGAACATACAATGACAGCTAATGTATTTACAATACAACACTTCACAAACACAAGTACGGACATTTCACAGCCATACCACCACACTACTTCAAGAACAAGTCGCACACACATCTACAACATCTCAGATGATCCAGAATACACTCATATTACAATTCATCAACCACCCTATGAGGTAAACCATATGCGTGTTAAAAGGGACGCAACTTCCCAAGTACAATCAAACGCCCTCAACTAGTAGGTAATTCCTTAAGACTCCCAAAATACGACAAGGAAGGCCTCCATTTCAAATAGAACTTCTTCACAGATCCCTCAGATTGAATTTAATCTTTTCTAATTTCAGAATAAAACATTACGTCCTCTCACCATGCAGCAGCAGATGGGGGAGTGGCAGATTTCCAGACCAGCAAGATTCTCCTACGGGTCAAAAGCGATGTAAGTGAAATGATATCCGACTCGTTTGCATTTAAACCCAAAACATCATATGCCACACCAAATACAGCTATAAACGGGCAAGGACTCAGTGTCACCCCCAAAACCTCACTGATAATTTTAAAAACCAGTGCCCAGTAGCCATCAAGCCGAGAACAAGACCGAAATGCATGAACTAAACCAACCGGAGAGAAGGAACACCTGTCACAGCCAATGTCTGTCCCGGGATATATGTCAGCACGCCTGGCTTTATTTAAGTATACCGTGTAAAACTTTAAATTGTATGATCCCCAGTCTCGCACATGATGACGAGGAATGATGCGTATTCAATGCTTTTCCCCAATATTCCTCAGCCAGATCCACACCAAGGTCATCCTCCCAGCTAGTCGTAGTTTTATTCAGATCTTGAACTCCCCAAGACATCAGCTGAGAGTATAGTACAGAGATCAGCTCTTTATTATTAAAGCTGAGTGCGTTTGTCCCACAACATAGCAGATGGTAGATCAGGAAAAGAGGGAAGTTTTTCCTTGACCAAGTGGAGAATCTACAGGTATTGAAAAAAATGATTATGCGGAAGGCCATATTTACTGCACAGGTTATCAAAACTATTAAATATATTATCAGTGCGCAAATCCTTCATGCGCATAAGACCGTTCAAACCCCATTGTCTAAAAACTGAATTGAGTGTGGAGGGAAGAAATAGATGGTTTCTATGAATGGGTCCCAAAACTGAACTGATGTGAACGTATAATGGCAGCGAAATTGATTAAACATTTTGAGGTTGGAGAGCACGTCAGGGTCAGATGTGAATTGAGAGGATTTCAATGGAAATGTTCTGTGACCCCTCTCCTAACACATTGAAATAATGTAGTTGACTTAAGTGCAATAGAAAAAGGCTCAACAGCAATTGCAAAAAAGATTCTATGGTTCGTAAGTGGGTGGGTGAGCAGCTCGACGTCCTGACCCATATATGTACCAATGAAATCGATATGTAATGGGAGGTGGTTCTGCACTGTGAGGTCAAGGATTCAGCTATTAAATTAAAGGACAGGACCAGCACCCGTCCCAGTGTGCCCAGACCTAGGAAGACCATACAGTTCAGCACGTGGCTCAAGCTACGGTGCAGGTGGGAGGGGTTCAATATTCATTGTGTTTATTCCAAGGAACGTGGGATGTCAACGGAAGAGATGGAAGACGGTTTACACATAAACTGGAGGAAACTGATATCCTAGCGGGAAGGTTTATCAGTACTGTGCATGGGAGTTTTTGGGAGAGTAGTTTTACTCGAGGTGCAGGGGGATGGGATTCAGAGCTCGAGAGCAGATAGCGGAGTCGATATGGATACATGTTGTTCAGACCTCAGAAAAAGGCAGAAAACAAAAGGTTGTGCATCATGCGACTGGTGTCCTGAGCTCCGTATATTTCAATGCAGGAAGCTTCTAAAAAAGGGAGTTGAGCTCAGGGCATGAATCAACACAGTGAATTATGATATTGTAGCCGTTATTGAGAATAGGGTGTAGGAGGAGCAAGCAGGACAGCACGATTTTTCGGGTTTCCATATTTCAGACGTCAGAAAGCGGAAGAATTACAGGAGGAGGGGTGACATTACAGTACTGAGAAAAAGTCACCGCAAAATACAGTCAGAACAGACAAGGCAACTTGTCTAAATGAGGCTTTATGGGTGGAAATATAGAAACATAGAAAACTTACAGCATAATACAGGCCCTTCGGCCCACAGAGTTGCGCCCAACAACTCCCTACCTTAGAAATTACTAGGCTTACACATAGCCCTCTATTTTTCTAAGCTCCAAGTACCAGTACAAAAGTCTGTTTAAAGAGCTTATTGTATCCGCCTCCACCACCGTTGCCGGCAGACCATTCCACACACACATCACTCTCTGCGTATAACACTAACCCCTGACACCTTCTGTGTCCCTAGACCCCAGCACCTTAAACCTGTGTGTTCCTGTGGCAACCATTTCATCCTGTGAAAAAGCTTCTGGCTATCCACACGATCAATGTCTCTCATCATCTTATACATCTCCATCAGGTGACCTCTGATCATCCGTCGCTCCAAGTAGAAATGGCCGAGTTCCCGCATTCTGTTTGGATAAGACATGTTCCCCAGTCCAGGCAACTTCCGGTTTACTTCCGATACTGAGGCGACCAGAACTGAGCACAGTCCCCCAAGTCCCATGAGGCTGCAGCATTACCTCTGGGCTACAAAACTCAATTCGACGGTTTATGATGGCCGTGTGCCCTCTTAACCACAGAGTCAACCTGCGCAGCTGCTTTAAGTTTCCTATGTACTCGGACCCCAAAATCCCCCTGATCCTCCACACTGCCAGGAGTCTTGCCATTAGTATTATATTCTGCCATAATATTTGACCTACCAAAATTAAACACTTCACTCTTATCTGGGTTGAACTCCATCTGTTGTTTCTCAGTCCAGGTTTGCATTCTATCAATGTCCCGCTGTAACTTCGGACAGCCCGCCAATCTATCCACAACACCTCAAACCTTTGTGTCATCAGCAATCTTACTAACCCATCCCTTCACTTCCTCACCAAGGTCATTTATAAAACTCAGGACGAGTGAAGATCCCAGAACAGATCCCTGAGGCACACCACTGATCTCCGACCTCCATGCAGAAAATGACCCGTCTGCAGCCACGATGGAAAACCACTTCTATGGGCAAGCCAGTTCTGGATCCCCAAAGTAAGTCCCCTTGGATCCCATGCCTCCTTACTTTCTCAATAAGCCTTGAATGGGGTACTTTAACGAATGCCTTGCTGAAATCCATATACACTACATCTACTGCTCTTCATTCATCAATGGGAATGAGGAAATGAGGAATAAGAAATGAATGGCCATGACATTGGAGCTACATTGTAGACCAGCGAACAGTCTGCTGGATTAGGAGGAACAGAACTGCAGAAAGATCGCAGTCTGTTAGAACCATAGAACATTACAGCAGAGAAACAGGCCTTTAGGCTCTTCCTGGCTCTGCCGGAATATTTTTCTGCCTAGCCCCATTGACCTGCACCTGGACCATATCCCTGCATACCCCTCACATCCATGCACCTGTCCAAGTTTTTCTTAAATATTCAAAGTGAGCCCACACTTCCCACTTCATCTGGAAGCACATTCCACACTCCAACCACTCTCTGTGTGAAGAACCCTCCCACCCCCAATGTTCCCTTTAAACTTTTTCCTCTTCACCCTTAACCGATGTCCTCTGGATTTTTTCTCCCCTAGCCTCAGTGGAAAAAGCCTGCTTGCATTCACTCTATCTATACCCATCATAATTTTATATAGCTCTATCAAATCTACCCTCATTCTTCCACACTTCAGGGAATAAAGTCTTAACCTATTCAATCTTTCTCTGCAACTCAGTTTCTCAAGTCCCGGCAACATCCTTGAAAACCTTCTCTGCGCTCTTTCAACATTATTAATATGTTTCCAGTAAGTCGTTGACTAAAGCTGTATACAATACTCGAAATTCGGCCTCACCAATGCCTTATACAACCTCCCCATAACATTCCAACACTTATACTCAATACTTTGATTTGTATAGACCAATGTACCAAAACTCTACATGTGAAGCAACTTTTACGGAATGTTTTGTCTGTATTCCCAGATTCCTCTGTTCGACTGCACTCCTCGGTGCCCTACCATTTACCCTGCATGTTCTACCTTGGTTTGTCCTTCCAAAGTGCAATACCTCACACTTGTCTGTATTAAGCTCACCTACCATTTTCCCATCTGGTCGAAATCCCTCTGCAAGCATTGGAAACTTTCCCTACTGTCCAACATATCTCGAACCTCTGCATCATCAGCAAATTTGCTGATCCAATATACCATATTACCATCCAGATCATTGATATATATGACAAATAACAATGGGCCCAGTACTGATCCCTGTGGCACACCACTAGTCACAGGCCTCCACTCAGAGAAGCAATCCTCCACGACAACTCACTGGCTTCTTCCACTGAGTCAATGCCCAATCCAATTTACCACCTCATCATGTATACCTAGCGACTGAATCTTCCTAACTTATCTCCCATGCGGGACATTGTCAAAGGCTTTACTGAAGTCTATGTAGACACCATCCACTGCCTTCCCTTCATGCACTTTCCTGGTAACCTCCTCGAAAAACTCGAATAGATTTGTTAAAAATGCCTTACCACAAACAAAGCCACGCTGACTCTGCCTAATAAATCCCTGTCTATCCAAATACATGAGGATCCTATCTCTTAGTACTCCTTTCTATAATTTACCTACTACAGACGACAGACCTACCGGCCTATAATTTCCTGGATTACTTTTAGAGCCTTTTTCAAACAACAGAACAGCATGAGCTCTCCTGCAATCCTCTGGCACCTCACCCGTGGATACCGACATTTTAAATATATCTGCCAGGGTCCCTGCAATTTCGACACCAGTCTCCTTCAAGGTCCGAGGGAATACTCTGTCAGGTCCTGCGGATTTATCTACTCTGATTTGCCTCAAGATAGCAAGCACCTTCTCCTCTTCAATCTGTGTAGGATCCATAACCTCACTACTTGTTTCCCTTATTTCCATTGATTCCATGTCAGTTTCCTTATTAAAGACAGACTGAAAAAAATAACACTTAAACATTTAGTTTGGTTCAATACGTAGCCGACCACTATGATCTTTTAGAGGACCAATTTTATCCCTTACTATCCATTTGCTCTTAATATACCTGCAGAAGTTCTTTGGATTTGCTTTCACCTTGACTACTAAAGCAACCTCGTGTCTTCTTTCAGCCCTACTGATTTCTTTCTAAAAGATTGTTTTTCACTTTTGGTACTCGTCAAGCACCTTATTTGCTCATTGCTTCCTATACATGACATATATCTCTCACTTCTTCTTTATCAGAGTTCCAATATCCCGTGAGAACTCGGGTCCCTTATTCGTATTCACTTTGTCTTTATTCCTGACAGAAACATACAAACTTAAAATTTCTCCTTTGAAGGCCTCCCACTTACCAATCACATTCTTGCCAGAGATCAACTTGTCCCAATCCAGTGAGTTACATTCTTATTTCTTCAAATATGGCCTTTTTCCAGTTTAGAACTTCAACCCGAGGACCGGATCTATCTTTATACATGATCAAGTTGATACATATACATGATCGGTGATCTGCAGTTTCTTGCGGCCATATAACTATATAACCATATAACAATTACAGCAGGGATACAGACCATCTCGGTCCTTTTACTCCGTGCCGAACGCTTACTCTTACCTCATCCCACCGACCTGCATTCAGCCCATAACCCTCCATTCCTTTCCTGTCCATATACCTATCCAATTTTACTTTCAATGACAATACCGAACCTGCCTCTACCACTTCGACTGGAAGCTCGTTCCACACGGCTGCTACTCTCTGAGTAAAGAAGTTCCCCCTCGTGTTACCCCTAAACTTTTCCCCCCTAACTCTGAACTCATGTCCACTTGTTTGAATCTCCCATACTCTCACTGGAAAAAAACGCCTATCCACGACATCAGCTATCATCCACATAATTTTAAATATCTCTATCAAGTCTCTCCTCAACCTTCTGTACTGCAAATAATAAAGACCTATCCTGTTCAACCTTTCTCTGTAATTTAGGTGCTGAAACCCAGGTAACATTCTAGTAAATCTCCTCTGAACTCTTTCTACTTTGCTGACATCTTTCCGATAATTCGGTGACCAGAACTGTACACAATACTCCATATTTGGTCTCGCCCATGTCTTGTATAATTTTAGCATTAAATCCCAACTCCAAAACTCAATACTCCGAAATTTAAAGGCCAGCATACCAAAAGCTTTCTTCACCACCCTATCCCCATGAGATTCCATCTTCAGGGAACTATGCACCATTATTCCTAGATCACTCTGTTTTACTGCATTCCTCAATGCCCTACCATTTACCATGTATGTCCTGTTTAGATTTTTCCTAACAAAATGAAGCAGCTCACACTTATCAACATTAAACTGCATCTGCCATCTATCAGCCCACTCTCCTAACTGGCCTAAATCACTCTGCAGGCTTTGAAGCCCTACATCATTATCCACAACGCCAGCTACTTAGTATCATCTGTATAATTACTAATCAAATTTACCATCCCATCATCTAGATCATTAAAGTATATGACAAAAAACATAACCGTTCCAGAACCTGGTGGTGTGAGTCACGAGGCTCTTGTACCTTTTTCCTGTAGGTTGAGGGGTAATAAACGTTCCTGAACCTGGTGGTGCGGTTCCTGAGGCTCCTCAGCCTCCTTCCTGATGGATGAGGGTGAGTAACCGCTCCTGAACCTGATGCTGTGAATTGCGAGTCTCCTGTACCCGCATCCTGATGGCTGAGGTGAAATAACAGTTCCTGAACAAAGGGGTGTGTGTCTTCAGGCCCGATATCTACAGTGAACGATTCTGTGAAAAATGGATGGTTGCAGGGTTATCTCCATTCAGTGAGTGTACCCGTGACAATCAATATCAGTAATGACATGATGTCTCTCTGAGGGTTCAGAATTTCTTTGTCAGCAAAACTCAAACCATCACTCACTGTTCCTTGTTCCCCATTTACAGAACAAACTTGCTGACAAGGATGGATCAAGAGGAAAGACTCTTGTTATTTCATATGAACGGTGGCCAAAGCTCACGATGAGGAGAAGAAACAATGTTCAAACAATAGTTCAAAGCTGCTGGTAATGAGCTCAATCGAGGAAGAGGCTTGTGCCGGAACATGTGAGGATGACTCCACACTGTCCGGGGCCTGACAAATGGAATGTCCCAACACACCATCCCATCACACACTCCCGGGGTCAGACACAGAGGGAATCTCCCTATCTCCCTCCACACCGTCCCAGCACACACTCCCGGGGTCAGACACAGAGTGAATCTCCCTCCACACCGACCGATCACACACTCCCGGTGTCAGATACAGATGAATCTCCCTGCACACCGTCCCATCACACACTCCCGGTGTCAGACACAGAGGGAATTTCCCTATCTCCCTCCACACCGTCCCAGCACACACTCCCGGGGTCAAACAGAGCGTCAGGTTCCCTCCACACCGCCCCATCGCACACTCCCGGGGTCAGACACAGAGTGAATCTCCCTCCACACCGACCCATCACACACTCCCTGTGTCAGATACAGAGTGAATCTCCCTGCACACCGTCCCATCACACACTCCCGGTGTCAGATACAGAGTGAAGCTTCTTTAACACCTAATCTTCATACACTCCCGGGGTCAGACGCAGGGAGAAGTTCCCTCCACACTATACCATCACACCAATCCGGGGTCAGACATGTGGTTTATCTACCTACACACCGTCCCATCACACACTCCCGGGGTCCTACAAGAGTGAATCTTCCTCCACACTGTTACATCACTAAACTAGAATTGTTTGGGGGTGGGGACCGAACTGAAGTGACTATGGAAGAGAAGGCTGGCAAACACATAGAGAAAGCTTGGAGACAGTGCGAGAGGGAGGACGGGGAGGTGATGGAGAAGGGACGCGCTCAGACCGAAGGTTTGAGATGCATCTGTTTTAACAAAAGTATTGTTCTGAACAAATCGGATGAGCTCAGAGCGTGGATAAGTACTTGGAAATATTATGCAGTGGCCATTACGGAGCCTTTGATAGCTCAGGGACAAGATTTGTTAATCCAGTGCCAGGTTTTTAGATGTTTCAGAAAGGACTGGGAAGGAGAGTAAAGAGGTCGGGGCGTGGCATTGTTGATCAGATTTAGTGTCACTGCTGCAGAAAAGTAGGACGCTAGGGGGGGATTATCTACCGAGTCTCTGTAGGTCCAGGTTAGGAACAGGCAGAGCTCATTAACTTTACTGGGTGTTTTTTATAGGCCGCTTAACAGCAACAGGGATATCGAGAATCTATATGGGAACAGATCCCGGAAAGCTGCAATAATAAGAGTTGTCGTGATGGGTGACCTTAATTTCTCAAATATCGATTGACATCTCCCTAGACCAAGGGGTTTAGATGTGGTGGAGTTTGTTAGGTGTGTTCAGGAAGGTTTCTTGACACAAAATGTAGATAAGCCTACAAGAAAAACTGTACTTGATTTGGTATTTGTCACACAGACTGCAGTAAACCACTCCCGTCTCTATCGTCCATTCTTCGCCTACCAGAAACCCCGTCTCCGTGACCCACATCCTCTCCTGTACACTTCGCCGTCTCCATCATCCAATACGTACTCATACGTCCCTCCCCATCTCGGTGATACACTCCACCCGCTAAACGCTCCCCACCTACGTCGTCCCTCCACTCTCCTCCCACTCTGTGACACAGGCAATTGTGGGGAGTATGAGCGAGAGATGATGGCTGGTGTTTCACATCCCCCCCGTACCATGGCTATCGATCACCAGGATCTGAATCTCTCCACAACTCTGCATGCTCAGGCCGGTCATGTGCTTCCACACCACTTGCATCAGTGTTTGCAAACTCACCACCCTTTCCCTGGCCTCCTCTCTCCTCCCCTTCCTTCCTCTAACGGCAGCACACAATCCGTTTTCACACACACACACACACATACACACACACACCTGTATCCTATGTTCCTAAGTGTGTGTGTGTGTGTGTGTGTGTGTGTGTGTGTGTGTGTGTGTGTGTGTGTGTGTGTGTGTGTGTGTGTGTGACTGTTGGTAGTTGTTGACAGCACTTTGGTGGAACTGAGTATTGTTCTGTGGCTCAGAAGGGAATGTGAGGGAGAGCAGAGGCGAGATTTCCTGACAGTGGATTCGTTAATATGGGTAACAGACAGTTGCTCTGTGGAAGAGAACGACAGTTCTGGATACTTTGCTGCCGGGACCAAAGTTTGGGTTTGCGTAGTTTTCATGGAAACAGAAAACCTACAGCACACTACAGGAACTTCTGCCCACAAATTTGTGCCGAACACGTCCCTAACTTAGAAATTACTAGGCTTACCTAGAGCCCTCTATTTTACTAAGCTCCATGTACCAATCTAAAAGTCTCTTAAAAAATCCTATTGTATCCGTTTCCACCACCGTTGCGGGCAGCTCATTCCAATAACTCACCACTCTCTCAGTAAAAAGCTTAGCGCTAACATCTCCTCTGTACCTACTTCCAAGCACCTTAAAACTGTGCTGACTCCTGATAGCCATTTCAGCCGTAGGAAAAAGTCTCTGACTGTTCACACTATCAATGCCTCTCATCATCTTATACATCTCTGTCAGGTCACCTCCATCCTCCGTCGCTCCTCGGAGAAAAGGCCCAGTTTACCCAACTTATTCTCATAGGACATGCTCCGCAATCCAGGCAACATCCTTGTAAATCTCCACTGCAATTTTTCTATGGCTTGCAAATCCTTTCTTCAGTGAGGCGACAACAACTGAACACAGTGGGGTGTGACCAGGGTCCCATATAGGTGCAACATTACATCTTGGCTTCTAAATTCGTTTCCACGTCTGATGAAAGCCAATACACCATGTGCCTACTTAACAACATAGTCAACTTGCGCAGCTGATTTGAGCGTCCTATGGACTCGAACCCCAAGATCCCTCTGTTCCTCCACAATGCCAGGAGTCTTACCAGTAATGCAAAAAATTTGCCATCATATTGGACCTGCCAAAAGGAACCTCTTTACACTTATCTGTGTTGATCTCCATCTGCCGCATCTCAGCCCAGTTTTGCTTCTGATCAATGTCCCGCTGAAAACTCTTACAGGTCTCTCCCCTTGGATCCCATGCCCCCTTACATTCTCAGTAAGCCTTGACTGGGGTAACTTACACTACATCTACTGCTCTTCCTTCATTAATGTGTTCAGTCACATCCACAAAATAATTAATCAGGCTCGTACGGCACAACCTGTCCTTGACAAAGTCATGTTGACTATTCCTAATCATATCATACCTCTCCAAATGTTCATAAATTTTGCCTCTCATTGTCTTCTCCATCAACTTACGAACAACTGAGTTAAGACTCACTGGCCTATAATTTTCTTGGCTATCTCTGTTCCTTTTCTTGAATAAAGGCACAATATTCGCATCTCTCCAATCCTTCGGAACCTCTTCCGGCTCCATTGATAAGGCAAAGATCATCGCCAGAGACTCGGCAATCTGCTCTCTCGCCTCCCATTGTAGCCTGCGGAATATATCATCCGGTCCCGGCGACATATCCAACTTGATGATTTAAAACTGTCTAATCACATCCGCTTTCTTAATATCCACATGCTCAAGCTTTCCAGTTTGCTGCATCATCACTACTATCACCGAGATCCTTTTCCACAATGAATACTGTAGCAAAGTATTCAGTAAGTATTTCCTGCGGTCTCATGCATATCTTTCCACTGTCTCACTTTGTACGTCCTATTCTTTCACGTCTCATCCTCCTGCTCCTCATGTAGAAAGTCTTGGGGTTTTCCTTAATCCTGCCCGCCAAGACTTCACATGGCCCCTTCTGGGCGCTCCTCATCTCCCTCTTAAGATCATTCCTGTTAGCCTTATAATCTTCGAGATCTCTAACACTATCAAACTCTATGAACCCCTTTTGTAAGCTTTTCTTTTCCTTTTTGACAGATATTCGTCTTCTGCGATCACTTCCGACCGAGACTAGAAGACCTTTGGGAACAAGAGGAACAGGAACCGGTGCCGATATCGTCTAAAGATCCTCGAGTTGTATTCGACCCTTGAATCCAGGATAATCGCGAATTCCCGTCTGGACCTCTGCCAGACCACCTGTCTCAGGAAACTTACATCCTCAACCACAACAGCTCTATCCCCGAAAGCAAATTCTTCTGCCAACGTTGACCGGCAGGACAGGTGAGGTAAAATCCCAGATTCTCCGCTTCTAATCTCAACGAGAGAGAGAGAGAGAGAGAGAGAGAGAGAGAGAGAGGAGGAGAGAGAGAGAGAGAGAGAGGAGAGAGAGAGAGAGAGAGAGAGAGAGAGAGAGGGAGGGAGAGAGAGAGAGAGAGAGAGAGAGAGAGAGAGAGAGAGAGAGAGAGAGAGAGAGAGAGAGAGAGAGAGAGAGAGAGAGAGAGAGAGAGAGAGAGAGAGAGAGAGAGAGAGAGAGAGAGAGAGAGAGAGGATTACTCAGTCTGTGATTTGTGATCTGGGCTCTGTGGGTTGGGTCGGCGTGGTGGCCATCACATCAATTGTCTGACTCCGCAAGACTAATCTTCTGGAAGGTTATGAGAATCTATCTATGACAATGGACAAGGGGAGTCAGTGGATGTAGTGTACCTGGACTTACAAAAATCCTTTTATAAGGTCCCACATAGGAGATTAGTGGTCAAAACTAGAGCACATGGTATTAGGTGTGGAGTACAGACATTGATAGAAAATTGGTTGGCTGACAGGAAACAAAGAGTATGGGTTAACGGGTCATTTTCAGAACAGCAGACAGTGACTAGTGGGGTACCACAAGGCTCGGTGCTGGGACCGCTGATATTTACAATATACATTAATGAATCCGATGAATGGATTAAAAGTAACATTAGCAAATTGGAAGATGGCACAAAGCTGGTTGACAGTGTGAAATATGAGGAGGATGTTAGGAGAATGCAGGGGGATTTGGACATTTTGGGTGAGTGGTCTGATGTATGGCAGATATAGTTTAATGTGGATAAATGTGAGGTTATCCACTTTGGTGGCAAGAACAGGAAGGGAAATTACAATCTGAATGGTCTCAAGATAGGAAAAAGGGAAGTACAATGAAATCTAGGTGTCCTTGTTTATCAGACACTGAAAGTAAGCTTGCAGGTACAGCAGGCAGTGAAGAAAGCTAATGGCATGTTGGTCTTCATAACAAGGGGAGTTGAGTACAGGAGCAAAGAGGTTCTTCTGCCGTTGCACTGGGCCCTGATGAGACCACACCTTGAGTACTGTGTTCAGTTTTGGTTTCCAAATTTGAGGAAGGACATTCTTGCTATTGAGGGAGTGCAGCATAGGTTAACGAGGTTGATTCCCGGATTTGCGGGACTGTCATATGTTGAAAGATTGGAGCGACTATGCTTGTATACACCGGAATTTAGAAGGATGAGAGGGGATCCGATGAAACATATAAGATTATTAAGGGTTTGGTACGCTACAGTTCCCAATGTTCCCGATGTTGGGGGAGTCCAGAACCAAAGGCAACAATTTAAGAAAATATTTGAGGAAAAACATTTTCACCCAGAGAGTTGTGAATCTATGAAATGCTCTGGCTCAGAACGCAGTGGAGATCAACTCTCTGGATGCTCTCCGGAAAGAGTTAGATAGAGGTCTTAAAGATAGTGGAGTCAAGGGATATGGGGAGAAGGCAGGAAAGAGGTACTGATTGTGGATGATCAGCCCTGATCACATTGAATGGCGGTGCTGGCTCGGAGGGACGAATGGCCTACTCCTGCACCTATTGTCTATTGACTATTGTCTGTTTCTAGAGGAATAGAGTATAGGAGCAGGGATGTAATGTTGAGGCTCTACAAGGCACTGGTAAGTGCTCACTTGCGGACTGTGTTCAGTTTTAGGCTCCTTATTTAAGAAAGGATGCGCATTTGTTGGAGAGTGTTCAGAGAAAATTCACTAGAATGAGCCCTGGAATGAGAGAGTTAACGTATGAGGAACGGTTGACCGCTCTTGCACTGTACTCCTGGGAGTTTAGAAGGATGAGGGCGGAACTCGTAGAAACATTTCGAATGTTGAAACGACAGAGTGGATGTGGCTAACTTGTTTCCCGTGGTGGGGGAGTCCAGTACGAGAGAACATGATTTAAGGTTTGAAGGGCGCCGATTCAGAACAGAGATGCGAAGATTTTTTTTTAGCCAGAGGGTGTTGAATCTCTGGAATTTGTTGCCACGGGCGGCAGTGGAGTCGAAGTCATTGGGTGTATTTAAGGAAGAGATTGATAGGTACCTGTGCAGCCAGGGCATCAAAGGTTATGGTGAGAAGGCGGGGGAAGTGGGACTAAATGTGTGAATGGATCAGCTCATGATAAAACGGCGGAACAGAATCGATGCGCCGAATGGCCGAATTCTGCTACTTTGTCTTATGGTCTTAAGTGCATCCAGCTGCAGCTCCTAACACTCCGCATTGAGGAGTTGGAAATTAAACTGGATGAACTCAGGGTCATTCGGGAAGCCGAGGGTGTGATAGGGAGGACATATTTGGAGAAGGTTAACCTGCAATGTAATTCGAAAACAATCGAAAACACTTCAATCCGTATGCATAACACCCTCCCTCTGCAAAATCCTTCCCCAACTCGGTCAAACTCTCTCTCTCTCCTACACTACTTCCCGTCACCGTCACACACTGTTTCCAGTAGACGACTCCCGTCTCCGTCAACCATCCCTCAGTTCTAAGCAACCCCGTCTCCGTGACCCATACACCCACCTGCATACATCGCCGTCTCCATCATCCCGTACGTACCATACGCCACTCCCCCGTCTCGGTGACACTCCACCAGCCAAACGCTCCCCATCTACGTCGTCCCTTCACTCTCCTCCCACTCTGTGATACAGGCAATTGTGCGGAGTATGAGGGAGAGATGATGGCTGGTGTTTCACCTCCCCCCGTACCATGGATATCGATCGCCATGATCTGAATCTCTCCACAACTCTGCATGCACAGGCCCGTCATGTGTTTCCACACCACTTGCATCAGTGTTTGCAAACCAACCACCCTTTCGCTGCCCTCCTCTCTCCTCCTTTTCCTTCCTCTAACGGCAGCACACAATCCGCTCACACACACACACCATCTCCGAGAGACACACACAATTCAAGACTACTGGAAAGCCGAAAGGCTGGGTATTGGTGAGTGGGGAGAACGGAGGAGGTGTGCTGCGATGGTGCGGGAGGTAATTCACATGTCTGACCCTGAGAGTGAGATTGTATAATGTTTAGAGACCTTCGCTGGGTATCTGACCTTGGGAGTGTGTGTTGGGACAACACGGAGGGAGCTGCACTCTGTGTCTGATCCCGGCAGTGTGCAATGGATCGTTGTGCTGTGAGAGTTACTCAGTTTTATGTTTCCAGGAGTGTGTGATGGGATTGTATGGAGGAATTCATGGTCTGTCTCTGACTACTAGTCATGGGTCAGTGGATTTTGGTGTTTAAGCAGACTCCAATCCGAAATAGGGAGCAAGAAAATGGTAACTCACATTCTCTGCTCCAACGGCGGCAGTCTGAACACCCTTTCTGTGGCCCCACTCTCCGCCCCTTCCTTACACGTTTCTCAGCACACCATTCCTTCTCTATGATTCTTAAGTGGGTGAGTGAGCAGCATATATGTACAAATGAAATCGGTATGTACGGGAAGCAGGTTCTGCAAAGTGAGGTCAGGGATTTAGCTATTAAATTAAAGGAGAGGACCACTATCCGTCCCAGTGTGCCCAGATATAGGACGACCGTACAGTTTAGCACGTGGTGTAAGTGGGATGGCTCCGAAAACTGGAGTCATATCATTTTTCTCCAAGGAAGGGAGGATCTGTACAGAAGAGATGGAAGACGATTTTTACCTGAACTGGAGGGGAATGATATCCTAGCGGGATGGTGTGTCAGTACTGTGCATGAGAGTTTTTCAGTACTGTGCATGAGAGTTTTTGGGAGAGTTGATGAAATTGAGTTGCAGGGGGATGGGAATCAGAGCTCCAGAGCAGACCAGAGTCCGATATGGAGGCAGATGTTGTTAAGGCGGCAGAAATAGTAAGCATCAAGAGTTTATGCATAATACGACTGGTGCACTCAGCTCTGTATATTTCAATGCAAGAAGCTTTAAAAATGGCGGTTGATCACGGGGAATGAATCAATACAGTGAATTAGGAAATTGTGAACATTACTGAGAATTGGGTGTAGGAGGCGCAAGCAGGAGAGGACGATATTTCGGGTTTCCCTATTTTTAGTCGTGGGAAAGCGGATGGAATAAAGAAGGAGGGGTGACATTTCAAGGCTGAGAAAATTTTACTGCAGTGGACAGTCAGGACAGGCAGGAAAATTCGACTAAGTGAGGCTTCATGGGTGGAAATGACGAATAAGAAATGTATGGCATTGTTACAACATAGAACACTGAATAGAACGACACATTACAGGCCCTTTAGACCACAATGCTGTGCCGACCCTTAAATAATGCCCCCCCCCCATATCACCCTCCACCTTAAATTCTCCCATACACCTGACTACCAGTCTCTTTAAATTTCACTAGTGTTTCTGCCTCCACCACTGACTCGGGCATTGCATTCACGCACCAACCACTCAATGAGTGAAAAAAAAATACCTTCCTCTAATATCCCCTTTGAACTTCCCATCCATTGTGTTAAACCCATGTCCTCTTGAATTGGAGCAGTGGTGCCCTGGGGCAGAGGTGCTGGGCTGTCCACTTTATCTATTCCTCTTAATGTCTTGTTTACCTCTACCATTTCTCCTCTCATCCCTCTTCTCTCCAAAGATTAATGTCCAAGCTCCTTAATCTCTGATCAAATTGCATACTCTCTAAACTAGGCAGCATCCTGGTAAATCTCTTCCGTACCCTCTTCAATGCTTCCACATCCTCCTATAGTGAGGCGACCCAGACTGGAAACAATATTCCAAGTTTGGCCTAACTAGCGTTTTATAGAGCTGCATCGTTACATCGTGAATCTAAAACTCTATCCCTCGACTTATGAAAGCCAACACTCCATAGGCTTTCTTATCTACCCTATCTATCTGTGAGGTAACTTTCAGTGATCTGTGGGCACGTACCACCAGATCCCTCTGCTCCTCTCCACTACTCAAGTATCCTGCCATTTGTACTCTGCGTTGGAGTCTGTCCTTCCAAAGTATACCACCTCACACTTCTCCGAGGTGAACGTGTCTGCCACTTTTCACTGGGAAATGGATAATCAAGCGTAAACCTCCTATCACGGACCGATCTTCACACCGCTGTATGACCTCGGAGTGTGTGCGTTGGGACAATGCGGAGGGAGCTGCACTCTGTGTCTGATCCCGGCAGTGTGCAATGGATTGTTGTGCAGTGAGCGTTACTCACTGTATTCTTCCAGGAGAGTGTGATGGGATTGTATGGAGGGATTTATGCTCTGACTCTGACTACTAGTCATGGGTCGGTGGATTTTGGTATTTAAGCAGACTCCAATCCAAGATAGGGAGCAAGAAAATGGTAACTCAGATCCTCTGCTCCAACGGCTGCAATCTGAACACCCTTTCTGTGGCCCCACTCTCCGCCCCTTCCTTACCCTTTTCTCAGCACATCCATTTCTTTTCTATGATACTTAAGTGGGTGAGTGAGCAGCATATAAGTACAAATGAAATCAGTATGTACAAATGGGAAGCTGGTTTTGCAAAGTGAGGTCAGGGATTTTGCTATTAACTTAAAGGAGAGGACCATTACCCGTCCCGGTGTGTCCAGACATAAGAAGGCCATACAGATAAGCACGTGAGAGTGCTGCAAAATTTGGAATCATTGTAATTTTTCCAAGGAAGTTGGGATCTGTATAGAAGAGATGGAAGACGGTTTACACATAAACTAGAGGGGAACTGATAACCTACGGAGAAAGTTTGTCTGTACTGTGGATGAGAGTTTTTGGGAGAGTTGCTGAACTTGAGTTGCAGGGGGATGAGATTCAGAACTCCAAAGCAGAGCAGAGTCGATATGGAGACAGATGATGTTAAGGCTGTTTAAAAAGTCAGATATCAAGACTGTATGAACAATACGACTGGTGCACTCAGCTCTGTATATTTCAATGCAAGAAGCTTTAAAAATGGCGGTTGATCTCAGGGAATGAATCAATACAGTGAATTAGGAAATTGTGAACATTACTGAGAATTGGGTGTGGGAGGAGCAAGCAGGACAGGACGATATTTCGGGTTTCCCTATTTTTAGTCGTGAGAAAGCGGAAGGAATTAAAGAAGGAGGGGTGACATTTCTAGGCTGAGAAAATTTTACTGCAGTGGACAGTCAGGACAGGCAAGAAAATTCGAATAAGTGAGGCTTTATGTGTGGAAATGACGAATAAGAAATGTATGGCAATGTTACAACATAGAACATTGAATAGAACGACCCATTACAGGCCCTTCAGCTCACAATGCTGTGCCGACCCTTAAATAATGCACCCCCCATATCACACACCCAACTTAAATTCTCCCATACACCTGTCTACTTGTCTCTTAAATTTCACCAGCGTTTCTGCCTCCACTACTCACTCAACTCACTAAGGCAGTGCATTCCACTCACCAACCACTGAATGAGTGGAAATAAAAAATACCTTCCTCTAATATCCCCTTTGAACTTCCCATCCATTGTCTTAAACCCATGTCCTCTTGAATTGAGCAGTGGTGCCCTGGGGAAGAGGCGCTTGCTGTCCACTTTATCTATTCCTTTTAATGTCTTATTTACCTCTATCATTTCTCCTCTCACCCCTCTTCTCTCCAAAGATTAATGTCCTAGCTCCCTTAATCTCTGATCAAATCGCATACTCTCCAAACCAGGCAGCATTCAGGTAAATCTCTTCGGTACCCTCTTCAAAGCTTCCACATACCTCCTCTAGTGAGGCGACCAGACTGGACACAATAAATCAAGTGTGGCCTAACTAGGGTTTTATAGAGCTGCATCTTTACATCGCAACTCTAAATCCCTATCCCTCGACTTATGAAAGCCTACACCCCATAGGCTTTCTTATCTGCCCTATCTGTCTGTGAGGTAACTTTCAGTGATCTGTCGACACGTACCACCAGATCCCTCTGCTCCTCTCCACTGCCAAGTATCCTGCCATTTGTACTGTGCGTTGGAGTTTGTCCTTCCAAAGTATACCACCTCACACTTCTCCGAGGTGAACGTGTCTGCCACTTTTCACTAGGAAATGAATAATCAAGCGTAAACGTCCTATCACGGACGGACCTTCACCCCGTGTATGACCTCGGAGTGTCTGTGTTGGGACAATGCGGAGGGAGCTGCACTCCGTGTCTGTGCCCGGCATTGTGTAATGGATCGTTGTGCAGTGAGCGTTACTCAGTGTATGTTTCCAGGAGTGTGTGATGGGATTGCATTGAGGAATTCATGCTCTGTCTCTGAGTACAAGTCATGGGTCAGTGGATTTTTGGTGTTTAAACAGACTCCAATCCGAAATAGGGAGCAAGAAAATGGTAACTCACATCCTCTGCTCCAACGGTTGCAGTCTGAACACCCTTTCTGTGGCCCCACTCTGCTCCCCTTCCTTACCCTTTTCTCAGCACACCATTCCTTCTCTATGATGCTTAAGCGGGTGAGTGAGCTGCATATATGTACAAATAAAATCAGTATGTACGGGAAGCTGGTTTTGCAAAGTGAGGTCAGGGATTTAGCTATTAACTTAAAGGAGAGGACTATTATCCGTCCCAGTGTGTCCAGACATAAGAAGGCCATACAGATAAGCACGTGAGAGGGCTGCAAAATTTGGGATCATTGCAATTTTTCCAAGGAAGTTGGGATCTGTATAGAAGAGATGGAAGGCGGTTTACACTTAAACTAGAGGGGAAATGATAACCTACCGAGAAAGTTTGTCTGTACTGTGCATGAGAGTTTTTGGGAGAGTTGCTGAACTTGAGTTGCAGGGGGATGAGATTCATAACTCCAGAGCAGAGCAGAGTCGATATGGAGACAGATGATGTTAAGGCTGCATAAAAAGTCAGATATCAAGACTTTATGAATAATACGACTGGTGCACTCAGCTCTGTATATTTCAATGCAAGAAGCTTTAAAAATGGCGGTTGATCTCAGGGAATGAATCAATACAGTGAATTATGAAATTGTGAACATTACTGAGAATTGGGCGTAGGAGGAGCAAGCAGGAGAGCACGATATTTCGGGTTTCCCCATTTTTAGTTGTGAGAAAGAGGAAGGAATTAAAGAAGGAGGGATGACATTTCTAGGCTGAGAAAATTTTACTGCAGTGGACAGTCAGGACAGGCAGGAAAATTCGACTAAATGAGGCTTTATGGGTGGAAATGACGAATAAGAAATGTATGGCAATGTTACAACATAGAACATAGAATAGAACGACCCATTACAGGCCCTTCAGCTCACAATGCTGTGACGACCCTTAAATAATGCCCCCCCCCCACATATCACCACCCCCAACTTAAGTTCTTCCATACACCTGTCTACTAGTCTCTTAAATTTCACTAGTGTTTCTGCCTCCACCACTGACTCAGGCAGTGCATTCCTCTCACCAACCACTGAATGAGTGAAAAAAAAATACCTTCCTCTAATATCCCCTTTGAACTTCCCATCCATTGTCTTAAACCCATGTCCTCTTGAATTGAGCAGTGGTGCCCTGGGGAAGAGGTGCTGGCTGTCCACTTTATCTATTCCTCTTAATGTCTTGTTTACCTCTATCATTTCTCCTCTCATCCCTCTTCTCTCCAAAGATTAATGCCCTAGCTCCCTTAATCTCTGATCAAATTGCATACTCTCTAAACTAGGCAGCATTCTGGTAAATCTCTTCCGTACCCTCTTCATTGCTTCCACATCCTTCCTATAGTGAGGCCACTAGACTGGACTCAATAATCCAAGTGTGGCCTAACCAGGGTTTTATAGAGCTGCATCTTTACATCGCGACTCTAAAACTCTACCCCTCGACTTATGAAAACCTACACCGCATAGGCTTTCTTATCTACCCCATCTATCTGTGAGGCAACTTTCAGGGATCTGTGGACACGTACCACCAGATCCCTCTGCTCCTCTCCAATACCAAGTATCCTGCCATTTGCGTTGGAGTTTGTCCTTCCAAAGTATACCACCTCACACTTCTCCGAGGTGAAGGTGTCTGCCACCTTTCACTGGGAAATGAATAATCAAGCGTAAACGTCCTATCACGGTCGGACCTTCACCCGGTGTATGACCTCGGAGTGTCTGTGTTGGGACAATGCGGAGGGAGCTGCACACTGTATATGATCCCGGCAGTGTGCAATGGATCGTTGTGCAGTGAGCGTTACTCAGTGTATGTTTCCAGAGTGTGTGATGGGATTGTATGGAGGAATTCATGCTCTGTCTCTGACTACTAGTCATGGGTCAGTGGATTTTGGTGTTTAAGCAGACTCCAATCCGAAATAGGGAGCAAGAAAATGGTAACTCAGATCGTCTGCCCCAACGGCTGCAGTCTGAACACCCTTTCTGCGGCCCCACTCTCCGCCCCTTCCTTACCCTTTTCTCAGCACACCATTCCTTCTCTATGATTCTTAAGTGGGTGACTGAGCAGCATATATGTACAAATGAAGTCAGTACGTACGGGAAGCTGGTTCTGCAAAGTGAGGTCAGGGATGTTGATATTAAATTAAAGGAGAGGACCACTATCGGTCCCAGTTTGCCCAGATATAGGACGACCGTACTGTTTAGCACGTGTTGTAAGTGGGAGGGCTCCGAAAACTGGAGTCATAGCATTTTTCTCCGAGGAAGGTAGGATCTGTACAGAAGAGATGGAAGACACTTTTCACCTGAACTGGAGGGGAACTGATATCCTAGCGGGAAGGTGTGTCAGTACTGTGCATGGAAGTTTTTGGGAGAGTTGATGAAATTGAGTTTCAGGGGGATGGGAATCTGAGCTCCAGAGCAGACCAGAGTCGATATGGAGGCAGATGTTGTGAAGACCGCAGAAATAGTCAGATATCAAGACTTTATGCATAATACGACTGGTGCACTGAGCTCCGTATATTTCAATGCAAGAAGCTTTAAAAAAGGCGGTTGTTCTCAGAAATTGAATCAATACAGTGCATTATGAAATTGTGGACATTACTGAGAATTGGGTGTGGGCGGAGTAAGCAGGAGATCACGATATTTCCCGATTCCCTATTTTTAGTCGTGAGAAAGAGGAAGGAATTAAAGGAGGAGGGGTGACATTACTAGGCTGAGAAATTTTTACTGCAGTGGACAGTCAGGACAGGCAAGAAAATTCGACAAAGTGAGGCTTTATGGGTGGAAATGACGAATAAGAAATGTATGGCAATGTTACAACATACAACAAAGAATAGAACAACACATTACAGGCCCTTCGGCCCACAATGCTGTGCCGACACTTAACCAATGCCCCCCATAGAAACCCCCACCTTAAGTTCTTCCATAAATCTGTCTGGTAGTCTCTTAAATTTCACTGGTGTATCTGCCTCCATCACTGACTCAGACAGTGCATTCCACTCACCAACCACTCTCTGAGTAAAAAAAAACCTTCCTCCAATAACCCCCTTGAACTTCACACCCCTTACCTTAAAGTCATGTCCTCCTGTATTGAGCAGTGGCGCCCTGAGGAAGAGGCGCTGACTATCCACTTCATCTATTCCACTTAATATCTTGTTTACCTTTATCATTTCTCCTCTCATCCCCCTTCTCTCCAAAGAGTAAAGTCCGAGCTCCCTTAATCTCTGATCAAATTGCATACTCTCTAAACCAGGCAGCATCCTGGTAAATCTCCTCCGTAACCTCTCCAATGCTTCCACATCCTTCCTATATTGAGGTGACCAGACTGGACACAGTTCTCCAAGTGTGGCCTAACCAGGGTTTTATAGAGCTGCACCTTTACATCGCTACTCTAAAACTCTATCCCTGGACTTATGAAAGCCTATACTCCATAGGATTTCTTAACTACCCTATCTATCTGTGAGGCAACGTTCAGTGATCTGTGGACACGTACCCCGACATCCCTCTGATCCTCCCCACTACCAAGTATCCGGCCATTTACTTTGTACTCTGCCTTGGAGATTGTCCTTCCAAAGTATACCACCTCACACTTCTCAGAGGTGAACGCGTCTGCCACTTTTCACTGGGAAATGAATAATCAAGCGTAAACGTCCTATCAAAAGGACAGACAGGTGGGCAGAGGGAGTGGGGTGGCTCTGCTGGTGAGGAATGAAATTCAGTCCCTTGCGAGGTGTGACATAGAATCAGGAGATCTAAAGTCAGTATGGATAGAACTGAGAAATTGTATGGGCAATTTGTTATCACCTTTGTTCCTGATGTTTCCTGCATTGTCATACACGCACTTTAGCCCTTCTACCTAACTACCTTTACACCTTTTATTCTGTTTCTCTTTCCTCTAATGCTAGATCTGGCTTTACTCCATGCACTGTACTTGCAGCTCTCGCATGAACTTTATCCTTCTCCACCTCACCATCTGCTCTAACACTCTGGTTCCCCTCCCCCAGCAAATCTAGTCTGAACACCCGGGTGCAACACTAGCAAACCTTCCCGCATCAGTTCAGGTGCAACCCGTCCCGTCGGCACAAGCCCCACCTTCCCTGGAACATGGCCCAATTGTCCACAGACATGAAGCCATCCTTCCTGCACAAACTCCTTAGCCACGTATTTAGCTGCATTATGTTCCTATTTCTGCCTTACTAGATTGCAAACATGGAGGTCCTGTCCTTCAATTTTACACCTAACTCTCTAAACAGCCGCAGGGGTGCTTTACTCATTCTGTCTATTCCCTTTCCCCTTGCTAACAGTCACCCAGCTACCTGCCTCCTGACATTTCGGGGTAAATATCTCCCTGTAACTCCTGTTTATTTCTGCCTTAGCCTCCCGAATGATCCGAAGTTTATCCAGCTCCAAGTCCAGTTCCATAACTCGGTTTGTCAGGAACTGCAGCTGGATGTACCTTTTGCAGGTGTGGTCATCAGGCACATTTGTGCTCGCCCGGACTTCCCACATCCTGCTAACGGAGCACTCGACTGCCCGAAATGCTGCCTCCATTACCTACTCCTAAAACAATTAGATTAATTAAAGTAGATTACCCGGCCTTACCTCACTGGGAGCAAACTCGTCAACAGCATCTGCTCGCCGAAGCCTCTGGAGCCAAAGCCTTCCTACTCTGTCTCCCTCCACTACGCCCCCCGCTCCGTTAATCTGCTCGCTTTATAAACACTCCCGCTGCCTCACGGGCTGTATTTCACGCACTTGCGCAGTCGTGCCCCGTTCAAACTGCCGAAGCAATCCTTTGGAGATATGATATGGTGGCCATTACAGAGACTTGGATGGCTCAGAGATAGGAATGGATACATCAAGTGCCGACCATTAGATGTTAAAAAAAGGACATGTTGGGGGGCAAAAGAGGTGTGGGCGTGGCACTGTTGATCATAGATTGTGACACAGCTGCAGGAAAGGTGGACGCCTTGGAGGAATTCTCTACGGAGACTCTTAGGGTGAAGACTGGGAACAGGAAAGAGTCAATAACTTTACTGGGTGTTTTTGTTTTATATATAGGCCGCCCAATAGTAGCCGGAATATGGAGGAGCAGATAGGGGAACAAATCCTGGACTTATGATAATAACAGAGTAGTCGCGATGGGAGATATTAATTTCCCAAATATCGATTGGCATCTCCCTAGAGCAAGAGGTTTAGATGGCTGGGAGTCTGTTAGTTGTGTCCTGGAAGGTTTCTTGACACAATTTGAAGATAAGCCTGCAGGACGAGAAGCTTCTTGATTTGCTGTTGGAAAATCAACCTGGTCAGGTGTTAGATCTCAGTGAGACCTCACTATGGAAAATGATTTTGGTGATCGTTGTGATGACTTGCAGCAGACTGAAAAGCTTGAGCACGTAGATATTAAAAAAGAGAATGTGCTGGAGATTTTCGAAATCATAATTTGAATAAGTCGCCGGGACCGGATGAGATGTACCCAAGCCTACTCTGGGAAGTAAGGGAGGAGATTGCTGAGACTTTGGCGATGATCTTTGCATCCTCAATGGGGACGGGCGAGGTTCCGGAGGATTGGTGGGTTGCTGATATTGTTCTGTTATTCCAGAAAGCGAGTAGATGCAGCCCAGGAAATTATAGACCAGTGAGTCTTAAGACAGTGATTGGTAAGTTGATGGAGAAGATCGTAAAATGCAGGATTTATGCACATTCGGGGAGGTATAATATGTTTAGCAATAGACAGCATAACTTTGGCAAGGGCAGGACGTGCCTTACGAGCCTGATTGAATTTGTTGAGGATGTGACAATGCACGTTGGTGAAGGAAGAGCAGTAGATTCAGTGTTAAAGGATTTCGGCAAGGCATTTGATAAGGTGTCCCAAGCAAGGCTTATTAAGAATGAAAGGATGCATAGGATCCAAGGGAACATTGCTTTGTGGATGCTGAACTGGCTTGCCCACAGAAGGCAAAGGGTTGTTACAGAAGGGTCATTTTCTGCATGGAGTTCGGATGGAGCGGAGAGCGGTCAGCGGTTCCAGCGGGATACCGATTGGATTTTGAGGAAATTACAAGTAGAGTAGACAAGGGAGATGCAGTGGATGTTGTGTATTTGGATTTTCAGAAGGCCTTAAACAAGGTGCCGCACATGAGGCTGCTAAAAAAGATAAAAGCCTGTGGAATTACGGGGAAGTTGCATACGTGGACAGAGCGTTGTCTGATTGGCAGGAAACAGAGAGTGGGAATAATCGGATCCCATTCTGGTTGGCTGCCGGTTACCAGTCGTGTTACACACGGGTTCGTGCTGCGGCCGCTTCTTTTTACTCCGTATGTCAACGATTTGGATTATGCAATAGATGGCTTTGTGGCTAAGTGTGCTGATGATACAAAGATAGGTGAAGAGGCCAGTAGTGCCGAGGAAACAGAGTCTGCAGAGAGACCTGGATGGATTGGGAGAATGGGAAAAGAAGAGGCAAATGAAATACAATATTGGAAACTGCATGGTCATGCACTTTGGTAAGAAATAAACGGACAGAATATTATTTAAATAAGGAGAGAATTCAAAATTCTCAGATGCAACGGGACTTGTGAGTCCTCGTTCAGGACACCCTTAACGTTAACCTCCAGCTTGAGTCGGTGCTGAAGAATGCGAATGCAATGTTGGCATTTATTTCTAGAGGAATAGAGTACAGCAGCAAGGATGTGATGTTGAGGCTCTATAAGGCACTGGTGAGACCTCACTTGGAACACTGTGGTCAGTTTTGGGATCCTTGTTTAAAAAAAGGCTGAGCTGACTTTGGAGTGGGTTCAGAGAAGCTTCACTACAATGATTCCGGGAATGAGAGGGTTAACATATGAGGAGCATTTGACCGCTCTTGGACTACACTCCTCGGAGTTCAGCAGAATGAGGGGGGAACTGATAGAAACATTTCCAATGTTAAAAGGCATGGACAGAGTTGATGTGGCTAAGTTGTTTCCCATGGTAGGGGAGTCTAGTACGAGAGGGCATGACTTAAGGATTGAAGGGCGCCCATTCAGAACACAGATGCGAAGATTTTTTTTTTATCCAGAGGGTGGTGAATCTGTGGAATTAGTCGCCACGGGCGGCAGTGGATTTCAAGTAATTGTGTGTATTTAAGGCAGAGACTGATAGTTATCTAAGTTGCCAGGGCATCAAAGGATAAGGTGAGAATGCAGGGAAGTGGGACTAAATGGGAGAATGGATCAGTTCATGATAAAATGGCGGAGCAGACGCGATGGGCCGAAACGCCGACTTCTGCTCCTTTATCTTATGGTCTTATGGATGTAAAACCGGGCTGAGAAGTGGCAGATTGTATTCATCCCTGGTAAGTGGGAGGTGGTTCATTTGTGTAGGTTTAATATAATAGCGGAATATATTACTAATGGTAAACCTTGCAGTGTGGACGATCAGAGGGATCTTGGAGTCCGAGTCTATCAGACACTCAGAGCGGCTGCGCAGTTTGACTCTGTGATTAAGAATACGATGTATTGGTAATCATCAACCGTGGAATTGAGTTCAACAGCGAGAGGTAATGATACAGCCCTATAGCACACCGGTCTGTCCACCCAACCCCCCCCCCCCCCCCCCCACCTTGGAGAACAGTGCTCAGTTCTGGTCATCTGACAACAGGGATGATGTTGAACCTATAGGAATGGTACAGAGGAGATTTATAAGGATGTTGACTGGTTTGGGGATCATGCCGTCTAGTAATAGTTTGAGTGAACTCGGAGTTCTGTCCTTGCAGCGACGAAGGATGAGAGGTGACCTGATAGTGGTGTATAAATGATGAGAGGCATTGATCGTGTGGATTGTTAGAGGCTTTTTCCCAGGGCTTCGATGGCTAACCGGAGAGGGAACAATTTTAAGTTGCTTGCAGTAGGTACAGAGGGGATGATAGGAGCAGTTTCTTTTTTACGTAGACTGGTGAGGGCGTGGAATGTGTTACATCCGACTCTGCTAGATGCGGATACAATAGGGACTTTTAATAGAGTCCTGTATGGAGCTGAGAAGAATAGAGGATTATGGGTAACCCTAAGTAATTTCTAAAGTAAGTACACGTTCAGCACAGCATTGTCTGACGAAGGGCCTGTATTGTGCTATGTGTTTTTTTTAATGTTTTTTTTAATGGTTCCCTGGTTTCCTCTGTTCTACAGCACTCCCCAGCGACCCTGTCTACCTGTGACTACGATTTCATGGAAACGTGTACCTGGATGCCTCGGCCCTTTGCATTGCTATAATTCCCAGAGTCCCTCCCGCTCTCTGCGAAATTCTTGCCGTGGTTGGTCGTCCTGAAATATAACTGCTCTCCCTTAACGAATTAACCTCCTCAGCTGATTAGGATCCCCCTGTCAATGGTAACTGTCCTCTCTGTTGACATCGCCACCCGACATTACTCTCTTCGGCCAGGTTATTAACGGCACAGTGTACATTCCTGTGGACGCAATCAAACTGCTCGGAGAGGTGTTCGCGGGTTCCACATCATCCTCCAGTGTAGTCGGCAAACTGGACCTTGTTAAAAGCCTTGTTAAATTCCATGAAAGTCACATCTACTATCCGTGCGTGACCTCCCTTCCCCGGTCAAATCAGACCGACAACTCTCTCTGCGTCTCACGCCATCTGATACCTCCCTCCCCTTCGATGTTCCACTTTCCCTATCTCCTCCTCTCTTTCCCTCTCTCACCACTCCAGTTCTCTCCCAAACTTCCATCTCCCAGGGTGTCCACCATCGGGGATATTCTTAATGGACATGTCTATGTCTATTACATATACCAACACAGAAAAATAGGTCCTGCACAATCAAATCAGCCGGTCATCTCTCCCTGGGTCTCACATCATTACTCTCGATAGAATTTGCCCTGTTTTACCGAATTGGACTGTAAGAGAATCTAACCCGGGGTCAAACAGAAATAAAGACACAGACATCGGTGTACGGTTAACCCTTGAATAGGTGATCACTTTGCCTTACGACTCTGCCAATATGACTTAAATTTATACAGTGCATTTTAAAGTCTTTAAAATCCCCTTGAATCTCTGAGTTTTGTGTTTTCTCTCCATTTAGAAAATAGTCAACCCTTTCATTTTCTCCCAAAGTGCATGACCATACATATTTCAAAACAGCAGTACATCTGCCATTTCTTTGCCCTGTCCAAGCCTTTCTGTAGCCTGTCTACTTCCTCAAAACTACCTGCCCCTCCACTTATCCACATATCGTCTGCAAACTGAGGAGCCACGTTCATGGAGCTACATACACGGACCGTAAGATCCCTCTGCTCATCGACACTGTCTTGTCTTTAATCGTGTGCTATATCTTTCTATTTGTCCGGGTTGAACTCATCTGCCATTTCTCCAACCACATCTGCAAGGGATTTCAGCAGAGCAGCAATTGTTTTCCTTTCCAGGAAAATATGAGGAAGGTGCAGGACATGTGTATTCCAAAAATGAAGAAGTTCTCAGTACTCAAGAAGAATTCAATTCTGGCCGAAAAGGGAACTCAAAACTCTTGTAAAAGCTAAAGAAAGGGCTTACAAGAAAATAAAAATTAGTGAGAATGCAATCATCGGGTCGGCTCGCGTCTTCATCCGGGGGATGGTTGGCCCCCGGCCCGAGAAACTTACGAAATCTCGTTTGGGTGGATGTACTCAACATGAGAGTAAACGATTGAGCTTTAAATTTGTATTTTGACTATCTGGTTAGTAAAGTAACATAAAAAAAGAAAGGGGCACATTCTTAAGAAAACAGTCTAATATTCCAACGTTGTAGCTCACAGTGTCGTCCATTTGTTCCCGTCGACCTCTTCCGATCGTAGCCGACCCTCGGATCCACTCTCCTCAGACCGCTCCGTCCAGAGGTCATGGAAACATAGAAACATAGAAAGACAGAATGCCTAAATCACAATACAGGATCTTCTGCCGACAAACTGTGAGAACATGTCCTTACCTCCGAACCATCCAGCCCTTTTACAGATTGGACTTCTAAGTTACCTCGGTTTACCAACAGCTCTCTATTTTCCTGAGCTCCATGTACCTGTCCAGGAGACTGTTAAAAGTTGCTGTCGTATCAGGCTCCACCATCGTGTCCGGCAGAGCATTATGCGTACTCACCACTCTCTCCGAACCAAAATAAAAGGACCCCTGACATCCCCTCTGTAGGTACTTCTAAGCAGCTTAAAACTGTAGCCTCTCTTGCTATCCATTTCATTCCTGGGAAAAAAGAGGCCTCTGAATATCCACGGTCAATGTCTCTCATCTCATACACCTCTATCAGGTCATCTGTCATTCTCCGTCGCTCCAAAGAAATATAGCGGAGTTTACTCAACCTATTCTCATAAGGCAGGATCTCCAATCCAGGCAACATCCTTGTAAATCTCCTCTTCATCCTTTCTATCGTTTCCACATCCTTCCTGTAGTGAGGCGACTAGAACTGAGCACCGTATTCCAAGTGGGGTCTTATCATTTGTAATATTACCTCTCTGCTCCTAAACTGAGCTTCACGATTGATGAAGGCCAATGCACCGTATGCTTTCTTAAGCACAGAGACAACCTGCGCAGCAGTGTTGAGTGTCCTATGGACTCGAACTCCAAGATGTCTCTGAGCCACCAAACTGCCGAGAATCTTTCCATCATATTTGACCTACAAAAAAGGACAACCTCACACATATCTGTGTTGAACACTATCTGACACTTCTCAGCCCAGTTTTGCATCCTAGGACTGCCCCGCTGTAAGCTCGGACAGACCTCATTATTGGGGGTATTTCAATAACCCCAAACATGTATAGTCCGCAAATTTACTAACCCACACCTCCATAATCTTCATCCAGGTAATTTATAAAATCACGAAAAGAAGGGCTCCCAGAACAGGTTCCTGAGTAACTCTACTGTTCACCGGCCTCCATGCGGAATACGACCCGTCTACAACCTCTGTTTGCCTTCTGTGGGAAAGCCAGTTCTACATCCAAAAAGCAATGTCCCTTTGGGTCCCATGCACACTTACTTTCTCAAGAAGATCTCCATGGGTACATTATGAAATTCTCATTGGAATCATTATAAACTAGATCTAATGCGCTACCTTCATCAATATGTTCAGTCACATCATCAAAATAATTCATTCCGACTCATTGGTCTATAATTTCCTGGGCTTTCCCTACTCCGTTTTGTGAATAAAGGACAACAACCCCAACCTTCCAATCCTCCGGAACCTTACCCGTCCCCATTGATGATGCAACCATGATCACCAGAGGCTCAGGTATCTCCTCGTTCGGCTCGCACAGTTGCCTGGTCCTCCTTTCCCGGCGACTTTTGCAACTTGATGCTTTCTGAAAACTTCAGCGTTAACATGTACACGCTCAAGGTTTTTAGTCCGCTTTAGGCCACCCTTACAATCGCAAGAATCCTTTACACGAGTGAATTCTAAAGCAAAGTATTCATTATGTACCTCTGCTGTCTCCTGAGGTTCCATCCACACTTTCCGACTGTCACACTTGATTCGTCCTATTCTCTCACATCTTGTCCACTTGTTCTTCACATACGTAAACATTGCGCTGCGGTGCACCTGAATCCTAACCACCAAAGGCTTCTTATGGCCACTTCTGGTTCTCCTAATTTCTTTCTAAAACTCCTTCCTGCTAGTGTTTAAATCTTCTAGATCTCTGTCATTAACTAGTCTTTTTTAAATTTGGTAAGGCCTTCTTTTCTTCTTGGCTTCATTTTCAACAGCCTTTGTTGACCACGGTTCCTGTAGCCTATTATCCTTTTCCTTTCTCCTTGGAACAAACTTATGCATAAAGTCACGCAAATATCCCGTGGAAATTTGCCACAACCCTTTCTTACATTTCTGAGAACACCTGATCTCAATTTATGCTTCCACTTTCCTGCCTTAACCTCATATTTCTCCTTACATCAACTAAATGCTTTGCTAACTTATCTGTTCCTATCCCTCTCCAATGTTACGATAAAGGAGGTAGTGTGAGATCACTATCCCTTTGGAGATATGATGTGGTGGCCATTACAGAGACTTGGATAGCTCAGGGACAGGAATGGTTACTTCAAGAGCCGAATTTTAGATATTTCAGAAAAGACAGGGAGGGAGCCGAAACACGTGGGGTCGTGGCACTGCTGATCAGAGATAGTGACGCAGCTGCAGAAAAGGCGGTCCGCCCAATAATCGCAGGGATATCGAGTTGCAGATAGGGGAACAGATCCTGGAAAGGTGGAATAATGACAGAGTAGTCGCGGTGGGAGATTTTAATTTCTCAAATATCGATTGGCATCTCCCAAGAGCAAGGCGTTTAAATCGGGTGGAGTTTTTAGGTGTTTTTCAGGAAGGTTTCTTGACACAATATGCAGATAAGTCTACAAGAGGAGAGGCTGTACTTGATTTGGTACTGAGAAATCAACATGTTCAGGTGTCCGATCTCTCAGTGGGAGAGCATTTTGGAGATCGTGATTATAATTCTATTTCCTTTACAATAGTATTAGAGAGAGACAGGAACAGACAATCAGAAAAGTGTTTAATTGTAGTAAGGACAATTATGAGACTATCAGGCAGGAACATGGAAGCTTAATTTGGAAATATATGTTCTCCGGGAAAAGTACGGAAGAAATTTGGCAAATGTTCAGGGGATGAATTTGAGGAGCCAGCGAAGTAATGGTAGGGTACAGCCAACAGCCTAATAAACTCAGTAAGCGATTTCGAGAAGCATTTGTTAGATATCAGCCAGTCTACGAATGCTGCCGGGCGGTGCACAAAATTAGAACTGCACGTCTACAGTCAGTTACTCCATTACCAAGACAGTGTGGGATAGAAGTTAACATTACCTCATTCTTGGTATAGAACTTTGCTACCTTTTGTTAGCTCCCACAAGCAAGGCAGCGTCTGCATCTTATCCTGTGACTTCCGTGGCCTCAATCTTCAGCTAGTCAAGCTTAGTAACAGCATTTAACTTCTTTCATAATAAGACAAACGAAACTTAACATAAGAACGTAAGATTTAGGAGCAGAATTAGTGGCTGATCCATAGAACCATAGAACATTACATCACTGAAACAGGCCTTTTTGCCCTTCTTGGCTGTGCCGAACCATTTATCTGCTTAGTCCCAGTGTCCTGCACCTGGCCCGTATCCCTCCATACAACTCTCATCCATGTACCTGTCCAAGTCCTGAAAGTTAAAAGTGAGTTCTCATTTACCACATCATCTGGCCGCTCATTCTACACTCTCACTGCTGTCTGTCTGAGAAGCTCCCGCCCCCTAATGTTCCCTTTGAACTTTTCCTCCTTCAATAGTAATAATAGTAATAGGTATCTGTTAGTCACCTGAGACCATGGATTTGCGCCTTGGAAGGTTTCCAGGGTGCAGGCCTGGGCAGGGTTGTATGGGAGACCGGCAGTTGCCCAAACTGCAAGCCTTCCCCTCTCCACGCCACCAATGTTATCCAAGGGTAGGGCACTAGGACTCAAGCAGCTTGGCTCCGGTGTCTTCGCAGAGCAATGTGTTGTTCAATGACTTGCTCAAGGACACAACACTCTGCCTCAGCTGAGGCTAGTACCAGTGACCTTCAGATCACTAGACCGATGCCTTATCTACAAGGCCACGCGGCAACACCTTCACCCTTAACGCAAACCCTCTGATTTTTTTTCTCCTCTAGCCTCAGTGTAGAAAGCCTGCTTGCATTCACTCTGTCTATACCCAACATAATTGTATATACCTCTATCAAAACTCCCTTCATTCTTCTACGCTCCACGCAGAAAAGTCCGAACCTATTCCACCTTTCTCTGTGACTCAGTTTCTCAAGTCCCGGCAACATCCTTGTAAACCTTCTCTGCACTCTCTCAACCTTATTAATATCCTTCCTGTAATTCGCTGACCACAACTGCACACAATACTCCAAATTCGGCCTCACCAATGCCTTATACAACCTCACCATAACATTCCAACTCTTATAGTCAATTCTATGATTTATAAAGGACAGTATACCAAATGCTCTCTTTACTACCCTATCTACCTTCGACACCACCTTTAGGGAATTTTGTATTTGTATTCCCATATCCCTCTGGTCGACTGCTCTCTTCAGTACCCTATCATTTACCTTGAATGTTCTAACAGGTTTTCCCATCCAAATTGCAATACCTCACACTTGTCTGTATTAAACTCCATCTGCCATTTCCCAATCCATTTCCCCAATTAGTCGAAATCCATCTACAAGCTTTCAAAATCTTCCTCACTGTCCACTACACCTGCAATCTTTGTATCATGAGCAATTATTCTGATCCAGTTTGCCACATTAACGTCCAGATAATTGATATGGACGACAAAGAACAATGGACCCAGCACTCATCCCTGTGGCACACCACTAGTCACAGGCCTCCACTCAGAGAAGCAATCATCCACTACCACTCTCTGGCTTCTCCCATAGCGCCAATGTCGAATCCAGTTTATTACTTTACCATGTATACCGAGCAGGTGAATGTTCCTAACTGACCTCCCACGCGGGTCCTTGTCAAAGGCCTTACTGAAGTGCTTCTCCGTGGGCCACACTCTCTGAATCCCTGTCCACGACACCTCCTCCACCCCCTGCTCTGGCTTCCTCGCTTTATCAGCTGCTCAGCTCGTGTTTATTGGTGTCGGTCTGACTTCCTTGTCATAACAGGCTTCCTCTGACAACGGTTGCTTCTCCTTCCTGAGCTCAGAGACGCAGAGGATCCTCGACAGAATGGACGACAGCGAGACTTACATGAATATGAAACCCATAAAAACTGGCTCACGGGCTCCTTCCCGAGGTGAGTGGGGCAGAAAGACGGAGGGGAGTGCGTTTCAATCTGACTCTGACTCCGAAAGCGTGTGATGGGCAGTGTAGATGGAAACTTCCTTTGCGTTTGACTCCGGGTGTCTGTGATGGCATAGTGGGGAGTTAGCTTCACTCCATGTCTGAGCCCAGGATTGTGAGATGCTGCACTAGGAGATTCACTCTGTGTCTGACCCCGGGAGTGTGTGATGGGTCGGTGTGGAGGAAGATTCACTCTGTGCCTGACCCCGGGAGTGTGTGATGGGTCGGTGTGGAGGGAGATTCAGTCTGTATCTGACCGGCGGATGTGTGATGGGGCGGTGAGGAGCGAGGTTCCCTCCGTGTCTGATCCCGAGTGTGAGCACTTGGTCGATGATGAGGGACCCTCAGCCAATTTCTGAACCTCACTGTTTTGCTGAACCTCAGCTGAAATTGCTCTATCGTACGCGGAGCCTAAAGCCAAGGCACTGTCTGTGCGCCAGGTCTGTAGAGATGGAGGTCAGTTTAATCATTGTTGCATTGACTGTGGTCATGTAACGTCTCCATTCCTGTCGTGAGACTTCAGGGCAAACTACAGCTGACCCTCATGATTCGCTGTTTGAGAATACGCGGAAGGAGCGCGCAGGACAGGCGACTAGGTAGGAGCATTGTGAAGGGGCGGGGGCATCAGTGACCATGGTGCACTTCGGGAAGGGTGGCGTGGAGCGGCCGGCATAGGAGGGCAGTATAGATGCAACGTTGTGGAGTGGGGTGCAGAGACAGTGGTGTGGCAAGATTGAATGTTGTAGCAGTGTCGTGGTCGCCGCGGTGGGGTGGAAGGGTGACTGAGGAGGGGAGCGCTGAGAGGGCGAAAGGAGAGAGCGCTGTGGGATGGCAGGTGACGAAGGAGCGCCGTGGGTAGGGTGGTGTTTAGAGAGGGCAATGAGAGATGCGGTGATGAGGAAGCACTCTAACATATGTTTTAATCCCCTCTTACCCCTTCGCTCTGGTCTCCCACCTCTCACTCTGCACAAACCTTATCTCTTCTCCCTTCTCTACCTCTCACGCTCAATATTCTGTTTCTCCTCTCTTCTCCTATCTATCCCTCTTGCCCACCTCATCCACCCTGCCCTCTATTGTATTCACTCTGTCCCTTGTCCCTCCTTTCCCCCTGTCCTTTCCCTCTCACCATTATCCCCATACTGTTCTCTCTCTCATTACTCACTTTCTTAATCCTCTCCCCTCTGTCACCGTCCCCCGGTCTCCCACTCCGGCTCTCCCTTCTGTACTCTTTCCCCCACCCTCTAGCTACTTTTTTCTCTTCCACCCTCTCTCCACCATATCTCTCTAACCTTCACTTTCTACTCACTCACCCCTCCGTCTCGCCTCTCAATCCTACTCTCCGCGCTGACTACCTCACTCCTTTCACCTCACTTTATCTCTCCTCGTTCTCTTTCACACATTCTCTTCTATTTTCGCGCCCATCTCCCTTCTTCGATCACCGCTCTCTCAACCACTCCATCCATCCATGTCACTCTCTGTCGTTGTACTCCCTGTCTTTCTTCCCTCTCTTGCCTCTCTCCTTTCATACATCTCGCTTTCCCCCACACTCTCTCCCCAACTCTCTGTACTCTCTTCGATTCCCTCTGCACCTCACTGTCCCCGATTCTCTACCGCGCTCTCTCATCCTTGTCTAACTCTCTCTCGCAGACCATCTGACCTCCACCAACACAGAGCTGAACATTCGGAAAGTCGAACGTCTCACCAATACACAAGCAGGTCAGAGATGCAGCAACAACGTCATTCTGGAGGGCTCACATTTCATACTCCCAAATTCCCAAGTGTGCAATGCATTTGTCTCCACCCATCCCCTGGCATCTCGTTCCACAGACTGACCACCATATGGGTAACAAACTGTTGTCAATCGGCTCACCGGTTGAATTTTATCTTTCCCTTTCTACTTGTACTAGTGCGCTCTGGTCCTCGATTGTCCAAGTCTAGGAGAAATAATTGCTCCCATTCACTCCGTGTGTGATCCTCGTGGCTTTAGATACCACTGAAAGGTCATCCCTGCGCCACAAGGAATAAAATCACAATCAACCCAACCTCTTTCCCTAACTCAGTCCCTGGAATCCTGGCAACGTCGTCGTAAATCTCTCGTCCCCCCCCCCCCCCCCCCCCGCTGAAACGCCGTTGTAAATCTCCCCGCGCACTCATTTCCAGTTCGATTGCATATTTCCGGGAACAGGACTATCGAGACTGAATATCCAACTCCAAGTGCGGCCTCACCGACGTCCTGTACAACTGCAACATGGCCACCTGACGCCTGTACTCAGGGACGTTCTGATGAAAGCCTGCGTCCACACGCATTCTTCACCGCCTTGTCTACCTGAGACTTCACTTCACTTTCTGGGAAAAGTGTTCTGAATGAGCGCCCTTCAAACCGTAATTCATGCCCTTTCGTACTAGACTCCCCCACCATAAGAAACAACTTTGCCACATCCACCATGTCCATGCATTTCAACATTCGAAATGTTTCAATGAGATCCCCCCTCATTCTTCTAAATTCCAATGAGCACAGTCCAAGAGAGTTCAAACGTTCCTCCTATGTTGACCGTTTCATTCCCGGAATCAAACTGGTGAATCTTCTCTGAGCCTTCTTCAACGTCAGTCCATCATTTCGTGAATAAGGAGCACAAAACTGCACACAGTACTCCAAGGGAGCTCTCACCAGTGACTTACAGAGTCTCAACATCACATCCCTGTTCCTGTACTCTATTCCTCTAGAAATGAATGTCAACATTGCATTCGCCTTCTTCACCACCGACTCAACCTGGAGGTGAAGCTGAAGGGTATCCTCCACGAGGACTCCCAAGTCCCGTTTCATCTCAGAACTTTGAATTCTCTCCCCACTAAAATAATAGGCTCTCCCGATTTATTCCTTCTCCCAAAGTGCATGGACATACATTTTCCAACATTGTATTTCATTTGCCACTTCTTTGCCCATTCTCCCAATCTATCCAAGTCTCTCTGCAGACTCTCTGTTTCCTGCAAATTAGCCAACGCTCTATCCACTATTTCCGTAATTCCACGGGCTCTTACCTTGTTTAGCAGCCTCATGTGAGGCACCTTGTCAAAGGCCTTCTGAAAATCCAAATACACAACATCTACTGCATCACCCTTGTCTAGTCTACTTGGAATTCAGTTACTGTGAAATTTGAGAAAGAGAAGCCAAAATCCGATGTGTCTGTATTTCAGTGGAGTAAAGGAAATTACAGTGGCATGAGAGAGGAACTGGCCGAAGTTGACTGGGAAGGGACACCAACGGGAAGGACAGCAGAGCAGCAGTGGCTGGAGTTTATGCGAGAAGTGAGGAAGGTGCACGACAGATTATATTCCAAAAAAGAAGAAATTTTCGAATGGAAAAAAGATACTCCGTAACCTCGTGACTGACAAGAGAAGTCAAAGCCAAACTAAAAGCAAAGCAGGGGGCATACAAGGAGGCAAAAATTAGAGGGAAGACAGAGGATTGGGAAGTTTTTTAAATCTTACAAAAATAAACTAAGGTAATTAAGAGGGAAAAGATGAACTGTGAATGGAAGCTAGCAAATAATAATTCAAAGAGGATACTAAAAGTTTTTCAAGTATACAAAGAGTAAAAGACAGGTGACAGTAGATATAGGACCGATAGAAAATAATGCTGGAGAAATTGCAATGGGGGATGAGGAGAAGGCGGTGGAACTGAACGAGTATTTTGCATCCGTCTTCACTGAGGTAGACATCAGCAATATACCGGGCACTCAATAGTGTCAGGGAAGAGAAATATGCGCAGTCACAAAAACGACAGAGAAAGTACTCAGGAAGCTGAATAGTTTAAGGGTAGATACATCTCCTGGACCAGACGGAATGCACCCCCGTATTCTGAAGGAAGTAGCTGTAGAGATTACGGAGGCATTAGCAATGATCTTTCAAAAGTCGATAGAGTCTGGCCTGGTTCCGGATGACTGGAAGATTGAAAATGTCACTCCGCTATTTGAGACTGGGGCAAGGAAGCAAAAAGGAAATCACAGACCTGTTAGCTTGAAGTCGGTTCTTGAGAAGTTGTTGGAGTCGATTGTCAAGGACATGGTTACGGAGTACCTAGAGGCATATGACAAGATAGGCAGAACTCAGCATGGTTCCTTAACAGAAAATCCTGCCTGACAAACCTAGTGCAATTTTTTTTGAGGAAATTACAAGTAGGCTAGACAAGGGAGGTGCAGTGGATGTTGTGTATTTGGATTTTCTGAAGGCCTTTGACAAGGTACCACACATGAGGCTGCTGAACAAGATAAGAACCCATGGAATTACGGAAAAGTTACATACTTGGATAGAGCGTTGGCTGTTCGGCAGGAAACAGAGAGTGGGAATAAAGGGATCCCATTCTGGTTGGCTGCAGGTTACCAGTGGTGTTCCACACGGGTTCCTTGCTGGGGCCGATTCATTCAACGATTTGGATGATAAAATAGATGGCTTTGTGGCTAAATTTGCAGATGATACAAATCTAGGTGGGGGGGCGGTGATACTGAGGAAACAGCGAGTCTGCAGAGAGACTTGGATAGATTGGGAGAATAGGCAAAGAAGTGGCAAATGAATTACAATGTCGTGAAAGTGTACGATCATGCACTTTGGAGAAGAAATTAATAAATAACTATTATTTATATAGGGAAGAGAATTCAAATTTCTGAGATGCAACGGGACTTGGGAGTCTTCGTGCAGGACACCCTTTAGGTTAACCTCCAGGTTGACTCGGTGGTGAAGAAGGCGAATACAATGTTGGCATTCATTTCTATAGGAATAAAGTATAGGAGCAGGAAAGTGATGTGGAGGCTCTATGAGACACGAGTAAGACCTCACTTGGAGTACTGTGTGCAGTTTTGGGCTCCTGATTTAAGAAAGGAAGTGCTGACAATGTAGTGGTTTCAGAGAATTTTCAGGAGAATGGTTCTGGGAATGTGAATGTTAGCATATGTGGAATGTTTGACGGCTCTTGGACTGTAGTCCTTGGAATTTAGAAGAATGAGGGGGGACCTCATAGAAAGATTTAGAATTTTGAAAGGCATGGGCAGAGTAGATCTGGCAAAGTTGTTTCCTATGGTGGGGGAGTCTAGTACGAGAGGACGACTTGAGGATTGAAGGGCGCCCATTCAGAACAGAGATGCGAAGATTTTATTTTAGCCAGAGGGTGGTGAATATGTGGATTTTTTTGCCACGGGCGGCGCAGTGGAGGCCATGTCATCGGGTGTATTTAAAGTAGAGATTGATAGGTATCTGAGTAGTCAGGGCATCAAAGGTTATGATGAGAAGGCGAGGGATGGGACTCAAGGGGAGATTGGATCAGCTCATGATGAAATTGTGGAGCAGACCCGACGGGTCGAATGTCCGACTTCAGCTCCTTTGTCTTATGGTCTTTTCCCCCTCTTTCACCATTGCTTATCGCTACTTCTGTCCCTCTCGCACCCTCTGCCACATTTTTCTCCCCTCGCTCTACCCCTCTCTCCCTGTCTAGTTCGATAACACTCTCGCATTTCTTACTGCCACTTCACTCATTACCTCGGTCCCTCCTCTCCATCTCTATTGCCTGTCTTATTTCGCTCTTCGTTCTGTCTCGCCATTCATATTTTCTCCCTCTCTCACTCCACCTCCCCATTTTCTACCTGTCCCTGGCCCTTCTATTTGTCTCTCTCTCACATTCTCTTGCTTTCTCTCCCAGATGGACTGGACCCCACCTACTGTCAGTTGAACCTTCGCCACAATGGACTTCTTATCGCTAAGGATGAAGATCCTCCTATTGCGTCGGGACCAGGAGAAGTGCCCGTGATTGCGCAGGCAGGTCAGAGTTCACATTGATGACGCCATTCTGAAGGGGTCGCGTGCTATACGCACAAGTGTACAAGTGATAATGCATCTGCAGCGACCATTTCCTCTGGCAGTACGTTCCATAGACGGAGCACCGTCTGATTAAAAAAAAATATCACTCTGGTCCGCAGTTAAATCTCTTTCTGCTGTCACCTCAGAACTGTGCGCTCTGATCCTCGATTCTCCGAGTCTATAGAAAATGACTCTGAGCATTCAACTTGTTTTGTCCCACGTGGTTTTATAAACCTCTGTAAGGTCACACATGAACTCCAAGGAATAAAATCTTAACCTCCCTGACTTATCTCCATAACTCCGTCCCTCGATTCTCGGCAATATCCCCGTAAAGCTCCCTCGCAATCTTTGCTGCTCAGTGGCATTTCACCTAGAGCAGGTGGACGAAAACTGAATACCAAGGTCGGCCTACCTTACGTCCTGTACAACTGCAAAGTGACCTCTCGACTCCTGTACTCAGTGCCTTGATTGATAAAGATGCAATCTTTACTGCCCTATCTATACTTGACCTCAATTTCTGGGAACCGTTTTCCCGTATCCCTGAGTACATCTATTCCTTAACAATTTCCAGGGTTCATCTTCTTCTGTGAATGGCCGTCCGGGAGGCTGGCAGTCTCCAAGACCCCTCATATCTGACACCGAACACGGAAAACTGGCCTCACGCACATACGTCCTACCTCGCCTCGTCCCTTTTGCCGCCTCGGCCCGTTGAGCCAGAGCCCTGTCCCTTTGCTGCCTCTCACTCCTGTGCCCGGTAGAAATGGCGGTCTTCTTTTTAAACCTTTCGCCCTCTGCGGGCTGACGTCGCGCGCCTGCGCAGTATCGCCTCTCTTTCTTCTGAGTTGTGAAAATCTCACTGGCTCCGAAAATTCAGCAGTTCACTCGCAACCTTCTTGCTCCGAATACCGTGTCTGCTGCTCTGCCCTCGTTAACCTTCCTGGCTCCTCAGTTAGCTTGGCCTGTTCTTGTGGAACCTCGCTCATCTTTTCTGAACACGATGCAGCTCGGCTTTGAGGGAAACTACTCTGTCCATGACCGGAGGGAAGTGAGGAGAATCGTGGACAGAGCTCAGCATATCAAGGTTTTCAGCCTCATCTCTACGGACTCTCTCTGCATTCCGGCAGCGTCGCTATAGCAGACAGCCAAATAAAGATCCCCACACATCCTGGATAAGTCTCCTTCCCTCCGCCCCATCAGCCCCTATCATTGCAAGATACGAAAGCACATTTCACCAGGATCAAAGACAGTGTCTGCCCCGCTGTTATTGGACATTTGGATAGTCCACTATTCCGATAAGATGGACTGTTGTCCTCAAAGTTTACCTCGCGGTCGCCCATGCGCCTTAATGTCTGCCTAAACCGCACTTTATCTGTGACTGTGACACTTTACACTGCATTCTGTTACTGTTTTACCCTGTTCTACTCCAGCGCAGTGATCTGTATCTATGGCATTCCACAGGGACTCTCCTGCCTGTGATGTATCGGTCGGGGTGGTGAGGAGGGAGAACATTGGGAGTGACGGTGAGGAGGGGGGCACAGTATAAAACTTTAACCGCCCTCTCCTCTTTCTAACCTCCCTCGCTTTCGTCCTTTCCCTTTTCTCCCCTCCCTCCCCCTCCCTCACCCCATCTCCTCTCTCTCTCTCTCTCTCTCTCTCTCTCTCTCTCTCTCTCTCTCTCTCTCTCTCTCTCTCTCTCTCTCTCTCTCTCTCTCTCTCTCCCCCTCTCTCCCTTCCTCTATCACCCTGTCCCTCTACCCTCTAGCAAACTCTTTCCCTCACTGTCTCCCACTGTCCCCTTGTCTTCGTCCTCTCTGCTCACTGCCCGAACCCTACCCGTTCTTGCCACCTCTGTCTTTTCTTAAAATTGCCGCTCCTCCCCCCTCCCCGTTTTCCCCTCTTCCCCGTACACCTCTATGTCCTTGTTCCGGGCGCTCTCTCCCCTCGATCTTTCCTCTCTCTCTCAAAAACTCTTCTCTCTCTTCCCCAATCCTCTACCACTGTTCTCCACACTTTCTCCCTTCTCAATCACACTCTGATTCGCTGTTTCTCATCTTTCACTCCCCTCTCACTGTTCCGACTTTCTGCACTCTCCCCCAGCACGCTCTCCGCTCCCCCTCTGTCTCTCACTCTCTCCCCTCTCTCACCTCCTTCTGCTTCCGCATTGCTCTTGCATCTTCCAGCCCATTGCCCCATTGCTCTCTCCCCGTCCCTGTCTATCGCGTTCACAATCTCTCCTCCTCTCTGCTCTCTCTCCCCCAAAACCATTTATCTCGCTGTCTCTCATCCCCTCTCCCCCTCGCTTACCCCATCTCTCTCTTCTGCTGTCTGTTCTCTCTCTCCGCGGCTCTCTCCCTCATTCTCTAACCCTGTCTCATTCTCTCCCTGATCTGCCTGTCCGACTCTTTCCGCCAGATTGTCTGAAGTCCATCTACTCAAAGCTGAACTTTTGGAGAAAGGATCCCCTCATCGGTGAGGATGAGGGTCCTCCCATTGCCACGGGACCAGGAGGGATGCCAACTACTGCACAAACAGGTCAGAGTTCACAGCAGTGACGCCGTTCTGGAATCATCAGGTGTAATTCGCCAAAGATTTTTAAATTTCAAATTCATCTCCTCGACCACTTCTCTGGGATATCTTTCCACCTGCTGTCTGTGATATACATAAACTTGTGCAAGGTACCCTAAATGTTCAGTTGCAGGCGAAGAAAGTGAAAGAAATATTGACATTGATTTTGAGAGGCATGGAATATAAAATGAGGGATGTGATATTGATGCAGTAAAAGGCACTCGTGAGACCAAACTTAGAATTGTTTTGGGCTCCTTATATATACTAACATTAGAGGGGGTTCAGAGAAGATTCACAAGAATGATCCCGGGAATGCGAGAGTTGTTGTATGAGGGACATCTGGCAGCTCTTGGGCTGTATTCCCTGGGTTCAGGAGAATGAGGGGGGAATCTCATAGATACTTTCCGGATGTTGAAAGACCTGAAAATATTAAATATGGAAATGTTATTTCCCATGGTAAGGGATTCTTGAATAAGAGGGCACGTCTTCAGGATTGAAGGACGTCCTTTTAGAACTGAGATGCGGATAAATTACTTCAGTCAAAGGGTGGTAAATCTGTGGATTTATTTTACCCCGAACAGCTGTCGAAGGCAAGCCATTGGGTGCATTTAAGGAAGGATAGATAGGCCGTTGATTAGCCAGCGTTTCAAAGAGTATGAACAGAAGACAGGGGAGTGGGGATGAGAGGAAGAATTGGATCAGCGCATACTTGAATGGCGGAGAAGTCTCGATGGCCCGAATGGCCTTCTATTATATCTTATGGTCTTATGGTCGTATGCTCTCTCCCCAGCTGCGCATGAACAGGAGTCGAAAGTGAAGATCGGAAATAGACCGTACCGTCTGATCTGCCTACTCCGCCTAGTTACGTCCGCCCTCATCGTGATTGTGTTCGGACTCTCGATCCACGGTGAGTGGAACGGACTCCCGGTGGAGTTAGACCGTAAATAAAGAGAGTGGAATAATTGGTTATTGTAAAACACCACAGTGACACCGACACGCCGCTTACCGTAACACCGATTAAAACTGATCACCATAACATGGACACACCCCTAGCCGTGATAAAAACACGGCCTTTACCGTAACACAATCAAGACTCGTCCTGACACCGACACGCCATACATCATAACATCATCAATCCTGTTACCGTAGTATGGTCGCGACCTTCAACGAGACACAAATACACTCCTGACCGCGACATGGACACGACCATTGCCTTGAAACAGACATATCACTCTCTATGCGACCAGCACACCCCACACCATGACACTGATACTACACCCACCGTGACAGCACTAGGCCCCTCACACTGACATTTCCCTCGCCTTGTCATCGAGATACACTTCATTTTGACACGGTCACCTCTCGACGGAGCAAAGAATCACCGACACGTCACTTACAAAAACTCGAACATACCTCGCACGACACTGACGTAGACCCCTATGGTAACAACTACAAAACCTTCACCGGGACATTGATATACCCCTCAGTGTGACACAGACACGCTCCTCAAAGTGGCGCCGACGCCTCTCAATGTGCCACAAGAACATCCTTCACTGTGACACCCTTCACCGTGACACTGACACAACACTCTCTGTGACCCGTTCGGTAGCGTGACGCTGACTCACGTGTCACTGTAAACGCTAAACATCCTTCACCGTCTCTCTCAGTGTCACAGATTCGTCACCAGTTCACTGAGATGGAAACGAAATACAGATTTGTCAACGAAACCAAGGCTCAAATCTGTGAATTGTTGACCAGCAGAAGAGGTGAGACATCATCCCCCTCTTTCACCCGCTCCTCATCACAGGGCAGGCATGGAGAGAGGAAGTGTCACTCTGTGCTTGACATCGGGAGTGTGTGAAGAGATGGTATGGAGGGTGATTCACTCTGTGTTTGACCCGGTGCGTGTGTGATGGGGCTGCGTGGAGGAACTTTCACTCTATCACTGACTCCAGGAGAGTGTGAAAGGACGTTGTGGAGATGGATTCACTCTGTCTCTGACAGCGGGATTTTGAGACGTAATATTACAGCTTCACTCTATGTCTCATTCCAGGAGTGTCTGATGGGGCAGTATGAATCCGGCTTCACTCTGTGTCTGACAGTGGGATTGTGTGATGGGACAGTGCCCAGAGAGATTCAATTCATGTCTGACCCCTGAAGTGTTTTATTCACCGTGGAGAGACAGTTTCACTCTGAATCCGGGAGTGTGTTACGGGACGGTGCAGCGGGGGCTTCACTCTCTGTCTGATCAAGAGTGTGTGTTGGGATCGTGGGGAGACAAGCTGTATATGTCTGAATACGGAAGTGAGTGATGATAGGTTGCAGAGGGGTATTCACTTTGTGTTTGAATCGGGGAGTCTGTTCTAGGATCGTGGAGAGACAGCTTCAGTCTTTGTCTGATTCGGGGAGTGAGCAAAGGAAGATTCACGCTGTGCCTGACGCCGGAAGTGTGTGATGGGTCAGTTCATTGGGACGCTCATTCCATGGGACACCACATTGTTTGATTGGATATTGTGGCGGAACTACGATTTGTGTGAGAACACACGTGGGTATGATGGGACGGTTCAGAGACAGCTTCACTCTGTGACTCGCCAGGAAGTGTGTGATGGGATATAAGGATAGAGATTCACATTGAGTTAAACGCGGGAATGTGCGCTGGGACCGTGTGGCGTGGAGGGAACGTCCCTCTGTGTCTGACGCTTTGCTCTGTGGTGTGTTGAGAAGCTGTAGAGGGACAATCACTTTCCGTCTGAGACAGCGGGAGAGTTTAAAGAGTTAGCGGTTTAACGGAGCGGGCGACGGATTAGTGGGAGACAGAGTACTAAGGCTTTGGCTCGAGAAGCTTTGGCGAGCAGAGACTGAGTAAGAGCTTGCACCAAGTGAGGTAAGGCTGGGTAAGCTCTATTAATTAATCTAATTAGCTCAGGAGTAGGTAATGGAGGCAGCGGTTAGGACAATCGAGTTCTCCGTTTGCAGGATCTGGGAAGTCAGGGCGAGCACAATTGTCCCTGATGACTACACCTGCAAAAGGTGCATCCAGCTGCAGCTCCTGACAAGCCGGGTAAGGAGCTGGTGCAGGATGAACTTCGGATCATTTGGGAGGCAGAGGCAGAAATAGACAGGAGTTACAGGGCTAAAGTCACCCCTAAGTGTCAGGAGACAAATAGCTGGTTGACTGTCAGAAGAGGGAAGGGGGATAGACAGGAAGAGCAGGGCACCCCTGTGGCCGCTCCCATCAACACTAAGTATACCGTTTTGGATATTTTTGGTGGGGACGACCTACCAGGGATACGTTCTAATGGTCACGTCTCTGGCTCCGAGACTGGACCCTGAGCTCAGAAGGGAAGGAGGGAAAAAAGGAGAGCAGTAGCGATAGGAGTTTCAATAGTTAGAGGGGCAGAGAAGAGGTTCTGTGGGAGAAATCAAGCATCTCGGATTGTCTGTTGCCTCTCTTGTGCCAGGGTCCGGGATACCTCGGATCGAGTTCTCAGTATTCTCCAGAGGGAGGGTGAACAGCTAGATGTCGTTTTCCATGTAGGGAAAACTAATGTAGGTAGAAAGAAGGGTGAGGTCCTGCAAACAGTGTTTAGGGAGTTAGGTGCAAAGTTGAAGGACAGGACCGGCAGAGATGCAGTCGCGGGATTGCTACCCGTGGCACGTGCTAGACAGGCAACAAATAGGAAGATTATGCAGATAAACCCCTGGCTAAGGAGTTGGTGCAGGAGGAAGGGCTTCAAGTTTCTGGACAATTGGGCCTTGGTCCAGTGAAGGTGGACCGGTTCCTTGCGGGAACGGAGAAATGGAAGTCCTTTAAAGGTGAAATTTTCAGTGTACAGAATCTTTATGTTTCTTTTAGGTTGAAAGGAAATTTTAAAAGTGTGAGAGCGCCATGGTTTTCAAGGGATACTGGAAACGTGGTTCGGAAAAAGAGAGAGATCTGCAATAAATATAGGCAGCGTGGAATAAATGAGGTGCTCCAGAAATATAAAGAATGTAAACAGAATCTTAAGAAAGAAATTAGAGAAGCTAAAAGAAAGTATGAGATTGTTTTGGCAAGTAAAGTGAAAATAAATCCAAAGGGTTTATACAGTTATATTAATAGCAAAAGTATAGTGAGGGATAAAATTGGTCACTCATAGAATCAGAGTGGAAAGCTATCTGGAGCCAAAAGAGATGGGAGAGATTTTGAACAATTTCTTTTCAAAGGTATTCACTAAGGAGAAGGATACTTAATTGTGTAAGGTAAGGAAAACAAGTACGGTAGTTATGGAAACTACAATGATTAAAGAAGAGGGAGTACTAAAGCTTTTAAAGAATATAAAACTGGATAATTCTCCGGGTCCTTATAGGATATTCCCGAGGACCTCGAGGGAAGTAGGGATAGAAATAACAGGGGGTCTGACAGAAATATTTCAAATGTCATTAGAAAAGGGGATGGTCCCGGAGGATTGGCGTATTGCTCATGTGGTTCCATTGTTTGAGAAGTTTTAGAAGAGTAAACCTAGCAATTATCGGCTAGTAAGATTGACGTCATTGGTTGGTAAATCAATGGAAAGTATTCTTAGAGATAGTATATATAATTATCTGGATAGACGGCGTCTGATTAGGAACAGTCAATATGGATTTGTGCGTGGAAGGTCATGTTTGTCAAATCTTATTGATTTTTTAAGAGGTTGCTAGGAATGTTGACGAGGGTAAAACAATGGATGTTTTCTATGTGGACTTAAGTAAGGCCTTTGACAAGGTTCCACTGGGAAGGATCATTCGTTAGGTATTAATATTGATGTAATAAATGGATTCAACCGTGGCTAGATGGGAGATGCCAGAGAGTAGTGGTGGATAACAGTTTGTCAGTTTGGAAGCCGGTGACTATTGGTGTGCCTCAGGGATCTGTACTGGATCAAGTGTTGTTTGTAATATACATTAATGATCTGGATGATGGGGTGGTAAATTGGATTAGTAAGTATGCAGAAGATACTATGATAGGTGGCATTGTGGATAATGGTAGTTTTTCAAAGTTTGCAGAGAGATTTAGGGCAGTTAGAAGAGTGGGCTGAAAGATGGCAGATAGAGTTTAATGCTGATAAGTGTGAGGTGCTAAATTTTGGTAGGAATAATCCAAATAGAACATATATGGTAAATGGTTAGGCATTGAGGAATACAGTAGAACAGAGTGATCTAGGAATAATAGTGCATAGTTCCCTGAAGGTGGAATCTCATGTGGATAGGGTGGTGAAGAAAGCTTTTGATATGCTGGCCCTTATAAATCAGAGCATTGACTATAGGAGTTGGCTTGTGATTTTAAATTTGTACACGGCATTCGTAAGGCCGAATTTGGAGTATTGTATACAGTTCTGGTCAACGAATTATAGGAAAGATGTCAACAATATAGAGAGAGTACAGAGGATATTTACTGGACTGTTAAATAGGTTTCAGCACCTAAATTACAGAGAAAGGTTGAACAAGTTAGGGCTTTATCCTTTGGAGCGTAGAATGTTGAGGGGGGGACTTGATAGAGGTATTTAAAGTTATGAGGGGGATAGATAGAGTTGACGTGAATAGGCTTTTTTTCCATTGAGAGTAGGGGAGATTCAACCAAGAGGACATGAGTTGGGAATTAATGGGCAAAAGTTTAGGGGCAACACGAGGTTGAACCTCTTTACTTAGAGAGTGGTAGCTGTGTGGAACGAGCTTCCAGTAGAAGTGGGAGAAGCAGGTTCGGTATTGTCATTTAAAGTAAAAATGGATAGGTATATGGACTGGAAAGAAATGGGGGGTAATGGGCTGAGTGGAGGTCGGTGGGACTAGGTGAGAGTAGGCGTTCGGCAAGGACTAGAAGCGCCGAGATGACATTTTCTTTGTTGTAATTGTTGTATGTTTATATGGTTACATGGGAATGTTTGCCTGTGCTGCTCCGGTGGTTTTAAACTATGTTTTCAGGGGGAGGGGATACCGAGTGTTAGAGCATATAGTGAGGTGGAGGAGGATAAACACATGCGAGAACTGCAAGTACAGTGCATGGAGTAAAGCCAGATCTAACACATAAAGAGGATTTGAGGAGAAGGAAACAGAATAAAGGGTGTAAATGTAGAAGGGCTAAAGTGTCTGCGCTTAATGCAATAAGCAGCAGGAACAAAGTTGATGAATTGACAGCTTGCATAGAATTATGATATAGTGGCATTTATATAGACATGGTTGGAACCAGGGCAGGAATGAATTCTCAATATTACTGGATTTCAGTGTCTTAAAAGGGATAGATATGGGGGAAAGGGGTAGGAGGGGTCGCATTACCCGTCAGAGAAACTATTACAGCAACAGAAAGGGTGGCTAATGCAGCAGGATCCTCTTTTGAGTCAGAATGTGTGTAAGTCAGGAACAGGAATGGAACAGTTACTCTATTGGGAATATTCCCTGGCAGCAGCAGAGATGCCACAGAACAGTTAGGGTTACAGATTTTGGAAAGGTGCAAAAATAGCAGCGTTGTTATCATGGGTAACTTTAACTTCCCTAACATTGATTGTTATATGTGTCCAGGACGGATTCCTGTCACAGTATATTGACAGGCCCACTCAGGGGAATGCCATACTGGATGTAGTATTAGGTAACGAACCGGCTCCGGTCACAGATCTCTCAGTGGGTGACAGTGATCACCGCTCCCTGGCCTTTAGCATTATCATGGAAAAGGATAGAATCAGAGAGGACGGGATTTTTCTTTTAATTCGGGAAGGGCAAGTTATGAGGCTAGAAGTCTAGAACTTGTGGGTGTGAATTGGGATGATGTTTTTGCAGGGAAATGTACTATGGACATATGGTCGATGTTTATGGATGTCTTGCAGGATGTTAGGGTTAAATGTGTCCCGGTGAGGTAGATAAAGATTCGTAGGGTGAAGGAACCATGGGTGACAAGTGAGGTGGAAAATCAAGTCAGGTTGAAGTAGGCAGCATACAGGAGGTTTGGAAAGCAAGGATCAGATGAGGCTATTGACGGATATAGGGTGACAATAAAGGAACTTACGAAGGTGCTCAGGAGAGCACGAAGGGGGCATGAGAACGTCATGGAGAGCAGGAAAACAGCAAGGCATTCTTCAATTATGTGAAGAACAGAAGGATGAAAGGAGTGAATGTAGGACGGATTAGGGATAAAGGTGGTCTGTAGGCTGTCGAAGTAATCGGGGTCGTCACTGAGTACTTCTCTTCGGTATTCACCAATGAGAGGGGTCTTGATGACGGTGAGGACAATATGAGTGACGATGATGTTCTGGAACATGTTGAAGAGGAGGTTTTGGAGTTGTTTAAATACATCAGGACGGATAGGTCACCAGGGCCTGACGGAATATTCCCCCCCAGGCTGCTCATCTAAGTGAGGGAAGAAATTGCTGAGCCTCTGGCTAGGATCTTTATGTCCTCGTTGTCCACGGGAATGGTACCTGTGGATTGGATGGAGGCGAATGTTGTCCCTTTGTTCAAAAAAGTGAGTAGGGATAGTCCGAGTAATTATCGACCAGTAAGCATTACGTCTGTGGTCGAAAAGCTGTTGGTGAAGATTCTTAGAGATAGGATCTATGGGCATTTAGGGAATCATGGTCTGATCTGGGACAGTCTGAATGACTTTATGAAGGGCAGATGGTGTCTAACAAACCTGTAAGGGTTCTTTGAAAAGGAGAGATGAGGATAGGACAGTGGATGTGATCGACACGGGTTTTAGTAAGGCATTTAATGAGGCTCCACACGGTAGGCTTATTCAGAATGCCAGAAGGCATGGGATCCAGGGAGGTTTTGCAAAGTAGATTCAGAATTGGCTTGCCTGAAGAAAGCAGAGGGTCGTGGTGTAGGGGGTACATTCGGATTGGTGGGTTGTGACTCGTGGTGTCCCATAAGGATCGGTTCTGTGTCCCCCACTTTTCGTGATTATTAACGACCTGGATGTGGATGTAGAAGGGTGGGATGGCAAGTTTGCAGACGACACCAAGTTTAATGATGTTATGGATAGTGTATATCATTGTCGAAGATTGCAGAGAAACATTGATAGGATGCAGGAATGGGCTGAGAAGTGGCAGATGGAGTTCAACCTGGAGAAGTGTGAGGTGGTAAACGTTGGATGGACAAACTCCAAGGCAGAGTATAAACTAACTTGCAGTACACTTGGTAGAGTGGCGGAGCACAGGGATCTTGGGATACAGGTCCACAGATCCCTGAAAGTTGCCTCACAGTTAGATAGGGTAGTTAAGAAAGCTTATGGGGTGTTAGATTTCATAAATCGAGGGATAGAGTTCAAGAGTCTCGAGGTAATGATGCAGCTCTATAAAACTCTAGTTAGGAGTACTGTGTCCAGTTCTGGTCGCCTCACTATAGGAAGGAGGTGGAAGCATTGGAAAGGGTACAGAGGAGATTTACCAGGATGCTGCCTGGTTTAGAGAGTATGGATTATGATCAGAGATTAAGGGAGCTAGGGCTTTACTCTTTTGAGAGAAGGAGGATCAGAGGAGACATGATAGAGGTGTATAAGATAATAAGCGGAATAGATAGAGTGGCCAGCCAGCGCCTCTTATCCAGGGCACCACTGCTCAATACATGGCATTAAGGTAAGGGGTGGGAATTTTAAAGGGGATATTAGAGGAAGGTTCTTTGCTCAAAGAGCGGTTGGTGCGTGGAATTCACTGCCTGAGTCTGTAGTGGAGGCAGATACACTGATGTAATTTAAGAGACTACTAGATAGGTATATGGAGGAATTTAATGTGGGGTCATATATGGGAGTTAGGGTTTAATGGTCAGCACAACATTATGGGCAAAGAGCCTATACTGTGCTGTCCTATTCTGTTGTGATTGGTAAGTGGGTGTCTTTCAAAGCAGAAATTTTGAGAGTGCAATGTTCGTATGTTCCTGTCAGGGTTAAAGGCAACATGAATAAGAATAAGGAACCTTGGTTTTCGAGGGATATTGCAAATCTGAAGAAGAAGAAGAGAGCCATCTATGACAGGACAAGGCAACAAGGAGCAAATAAGGTGCTTGAGGAGTATAAAAACTGCAACAAAATACTTGTGACAGAAATCAGGAGGGCTAAAAGAAGACATGAGGGTGCTTTGGCAGTCAAACTGAAGGATATTACATTTAACTACTTGGGGTAAAAGAGGCACGACTGCGCAAGCGCATCAGAGAGCGGAAGTTTTAAAAAGGGAAGCAATCTTCAACATTTTTTTCGATTCACAGTGAGTAGGCAGCGGGGTAAGTTGCTGTTTTTCGGGAGAAAATCAGATTTTTTTTAACTACTTCGGTGAAAAGAGGCACGACTGCGCAGGCGCGTGAACCCAGAGCGCGGAAGTCTTAAAAAGAACACCGCCATATCCAGCGGGCAGCGTCGGAGCAGACAACAGAGTGGGAGGGTGCAGAGTGACGGGGCTCAACGGGCTTAGGCGGAAACGGGAAGAGGCTTCTTGCGATCGTTGAGTCTTACAGTAAAGTGGTAAGTTACAGGTTTATTTATTTAGTAATAACAGTAGCAGTAGAGGTATGGATCTAGGATTAGTGTCATGCTTGGAGTGCCAAATGTGGGGAACCTGGGAGATTCCTAGCCTCCGCAAGGTTTATGTCTGCACCAGATGCATTGAGGAGATGCACCTTAAGGACCGTGTTTGGGATCTGGAGCTGCAACTTGATGACCTTCAGCTAATTAGGGAAAGTGAGGAAGTGATTGATAATACCTATAGAGAGATAGTGGACAACACCTCTGTGACAACCCCCCTCAGAAATCGGTATATCGTTTCGATACTGTTGCAGAGTTTGACCTGACAGAGAAAGACCAACGCGAACGGGACTCCGTCACTCTGCCCAGTGCCGTGATAAGGAGAGCAAGTAGAAATATATTAGTTGTATAGGATTCCATAGTGAGCGGGACAGTCCAGAGAATCTGCGAGCCGGACCAGAATACCCGGATGGTGTGTTGCCCACCTGATGCCAGGTTACTGGATCTCTCAGATCGGGTCCAGAGTATTCAGAGGAGAGAAGGCGAGCAGCCAGGAGTCTTGGTTCATGTTGGTACCAATGACCTAAACAGAAAAAGAGATGTGGTCCTGAATGAAGATTACTGGGAACTAGGAAGAAAAGCAGGACCTCCAGAGTAATAATCTCAGGATGACAGCCTAATGAAAGTAAGAATAGCAGAATTAAGCAGATAATAGTGGGGGGTTTAATATGAAATTTGATTGGGAGAGTCAGGAAGGTACTGGATCTCAGGAGAGGGATTTTGTAAAATGCTTACGGGATGGCTTTTTGGAGCAGCTTGTCCACCAGGGGATCGGCCGTTTTGGATTGTCTGCTGTGCAATGAACCTGCGGCAATTAGGAAGCTAGAGGTAATGGAACCCCTTAGAAATAGAGATCATAATATGATTGAGTGAAGTTTCAAATTTGTGCAGGAGAAGCTGGCATCAGGTTTATCGATATTTCAGTGGAACAAAGGACATTACAGAGGTATGAGAGAAGAACTGGCCCAAGGTGTTTGTGGAGATAGAGGGACGGCAGAGCAGAAATAGATGAAATTCTTACAAGGAAAAAAAGGAATGTTGAAAGGGTTGGACAGAGGTAGATGTGGAAAGGCTGTTTCCGTTGGTGGTTGAGGCCAAGACAAGAGGCCACCGTCTTAGAAATAGAGGGTACCTAACTAAAACATAGTTGAGGAGAATTTCTTTTAGCCAGAGGGTCGTGGATTTGTGGAATTCGTTGCCACATACAGCTGTGGATGCCCAATCATTTAAGCTGTTAAAGGAGGAGATTGATAGGTATCTAATTAATCCGTGTATCAAGTGATATGGGGAAAAAAGCCGGAAAATCTAACTAGACGGGAGAGTGGTTTAGCTCATGGTGGAGTGGCAGAGCACACTCAGTGGGCCGAATGGCCTATTTCTGCTCCTTTGTCCTGGGATCTTGTGATTCCATCATCTAAATCATTGCTATACAGCATAAACAGAAGCGGTGACAACACCGACTCCTGGGGAACACCACCAGTCAATGGCTGCCGACCAGAAAAGGATCCTATTATTCCCACTCACACCCCTCAACGTGATACCGACACGCTGCTCACTGTGGCACCAAAACACGATTCACCGTGACGCCGACACCCCTTTCACCATCTCTCTCAGTGTTACCAATCCGTCAGCGTCTGATCGCCTCAAATCAAAAAGTACCAGAGTCTTTTGGAAAAAATATCAGGATATGGACAGGACCCAGCACCAACGTCAACTGCAACTCCACGAGCTGAACTCAACCCTTAAAACCGGGAAATCCGAGATTCCCGACTGGATCCAAGGATCTGTCTCAGGAATGTTTCGGCCATCAACACCAACTTCTCTATCCTTATAAGCAAATTGTTTGTCTTCGAAAGCAAGCTCTCTATCCTTGAAAACAAATTGTTTTTCCTGGAAAACATCCTCTCCGTCCTGAGCTCTGATCTCTCTGATCAGCATCAAACGGAAACTGATCTCCGAGGCATATTCAATGACCTCGAAATGAAGTGCAAAGATCTCAGCCAAACCAAGACTGAAATCTGCCAACTGCAGACTAGCAGAAAGGGTAAGGTAATATCACAAATTTCCCCGCACCTAATCAGAAGGCAGAGAGGGACGGGAGGCTGTAGTCTCTGGCTGCTCACGGGGAAGTGCGATGAGACGTGCGGCGAGAGCGACACCTAGTGTCTGAACCCGACAGTGCGTAATTGCGGCACCACAGGGGGAGCTTCACTTTGCGTTCACAGGACGAGCGAAGAAGCTCAAATCCCCAAAATTAGTTGCATTACAGTGTGGAGGGAGCTTCACGCTGTGTCTGACCCCGGGAGTGTGTGATGGGATAGTGTGGAGGGAGATTCACTCTGTGTGTGACTCCGGGAGTGTGTGATGGGATGGTGTGGAGGGAGCTTCACGCTGTGTCTGACCCCGGGAGTGTGTGATGCGAAGGTGTGGAAAGTTCCTCTTTCTGAATCTGACACTCAGCGGATGTAATGGACGATTCACTGTTCTTGTTCCTGATTTCCAGAGCAAACTTGTTCCCAGGACTGGATCAGAAATGAAGACCTGTGTTATTTCATTTCCTCGTTTGAAAGTTCTTACGAGCGGGCGAAGCAACTCTGTTCTATCGCTGATTCAAAGCTTCTTGAAATAAATTCAAACGAGGAAGAGGTATGTGTCAGATGGACAGATAATATATCCAGATCAGATCGAATCTTCCTCCACACCTTCCCAACACACACACTCGGGATTCGACACAGAGTTAATCTCCCTCCCCACGGTCCCATCACACACTCCCGGGGTCAGACTCAGATTGAATCTGCTTCCACACCGTCCCATCACACACACCCGGGGTCAGACACAGAGTGAATCTCCCTCCACACCGTCCCATCACACACTCCCGGGGTCAGACACTGAGTGAATCTCCCTCCCCACGTTCCCATCACACACTCCCGGGGTCAGTCACTGAGTGAAGGTCCCTCCACACCGTCCCATCACACACTCCCGGGGTCAGACACAGAGTGAAGGTCCCTCCACACCGTCCCATCACACACTCCCGGGGTCAGACAGGGAGTGAAGTTCCCTCCACACCGTCCCATCAAAATTTCCCGGTGAGACACAGAGTGACGCTCCTTACATTGTGATCGATTTCAATCATTAATGATTGCAAATTAATTTCACAGAATTTTGTTAACAACCGTGTCCTCGGCCAAGACAGTTCATACTGGATTGGAACATGCAAAGCGGGGTGAGATTTGGGGTCTTGCCTGATTTTCTAAAGAGATTGGGCAGTGGGATTAATTTTGGGGACAGACACATGTCTGTGGGGGAGGCGGGTTAAGGGGAGCCTTTGGCTGCTGCCTCAATTCAGTGGTGAGAGGTGGGTCACTGCGGATATTTTGGGGACCGAAACGGGTCTATGTGGAGAGAGTAAGACAGTAGGAGTACTCTGTGGCCTGGTATCTGCGTAGGAAGAGACTGGGCAGTGCGATTAATTTGTTGCCCGGCGCAGTCTGTGTGAAGAATATGGAAAGGGGGTGTATTTCGGGGACTGTGGTCTGCAGGTCAGTGGGGAGAATATGCGTCGGTGGGAGTATTTGGGGAGGGACACAGTGGACAGGGAGTGGGATACTGCAATTAATTTTGGACTGACACGTGTCTGTGGGGTGAGATTAGGCAATACGTTTAGTTTGTGACCGACACGGGCCCTTGGTAGAGAGCGGACAGTTGTTTTAATTTGCGGACTGACATGGACCGTGGGAAGAGAGTGGGAAGTGAGAGTGTTTTGGTGATTGACACAGGTCTGTAGGGAGCAGGTTGGACAGTGGGATTATACTGGGGACAGGCACGGAGCTGATCGGTGAGAGTGGGAAGTGCAAGTATTTAGGAGACAGACAGGCGGCCTTGGGAGTTATGGAGAGGGTCAGTGGGAGTATTTCGGGGAATGCGACAGGGCTGTGGGGAGAGTGGCGCAGCTGGATAAGATTGGGTACTGACACGGTTCCGTGGGGAGAGGCTGCGGCTCTGGGAGTAATTGGAGGATTGACAGGGTCCTGAGGGGAGAATATGTGATCGTGGGGTTATTTTGGGTTATTTAGGGGTTATTTTGACACAGCTCTGTGGGTAGAGCGTTGGGCAATGTATTAATCGGGGACTGTCACAGGGCTGCGGAGAATGGGTCAGTGAGAGTACTTTGGAAACTTTCACAGGTATGTGGGGAGGGAGAGGGTCAGTGGGAGTATTTTGGGGACTGTCACCGGTCGCTGAGGAGAGATTGGTTTAGTGGGATATTTTGGGGACTGACACCGGTCGGTGAGGAGAGCTTGGGTCATTGGGAGTATTTTGGGGACTGACACCGGTCGGTGAGGAGAGATTGAGTCAGTGAGAGTATTTTGGGGACTGACACCGGTCGGTGAGGAGAGATAGTGTCAGTGGGTGTATTTCGGGGACTGACAGCAGTTGGTGAGGAGGGATTGAGTCAGTGGGAGTATTTTGGGGACCGACACCAGTCGGTGAGGAGAGATTGAGTCAGTGGGAGTATTTTGGGGACTGACACCGGTCGGTGAGGAGATTTTGAGTCAGTGGGAGTATTTTGGGGACTGACACCGGTCGGTGAGGAGAGATTGAGTCAGTGGGAGCATTTTGAGAATCGACACCGGTCGGTGAGGAGAGATTGAGTCAGTGAGAGTATTTTGTGAATCGACACCGGTCGGAGAGGAGAGATTGGGTCAGTGGGAGTATTTTGCGGACTGACACCGGTCGGTGAGGAGATTTTGAGTCAGTGGGAGTATTTTGGGGACTGACACCGGTCGGTGAGGAGAGATTGAGTCAGTGGGAGCATTTTGAGAATCGACACCGGTCGGTGAGGAGAGATTGAGTCAGTGAGAGTATTTTGTGAATCGACACCGGTCGGAGAGGAGAGATTGGGTCAGTGGGAGTATTTTGCGGACTGACACCGGTTGGTGAGGAGAGATTGAGTCAGTGGGAGTATTTTGGGGACTGACACCGGTCGGTGAGGAGAGATTGGGTCTGTGGGAGTATTTTGGGGACTGACACCGGTCGGTGAGGCGAGTTTGAGTCAGTGGGGTATTTTGGGGACTGACACAGATCGGTGAGGAGAGATTGGGAGTATTTTGGGGATTCACAGCTGTCGGTGAGGAGAGATTGAGTCAGGGGGAGTATTTTGGGGACTGACACCGGTCGGTGAGGAGAGATTGAGTCAGTGGGAGTATTTTGGGGACTGACACCGGTCGGTGAGGAGAGATTGAGTCAGGGGGAGTATTTTGGAGACTGTCACAGGACTGCCTGCTGGAGTTGTGTTGTCCCTTTTGAAACTCTTTACCCTTCCGTGACAGGAAAGTGGCCTCTAACGTCGTGTACAAGGTGAACGCTAGAAAGTTCGAATGCAGTGAATGTAAATCTAGTTGGCTTGTCAGTTGCAAAAATGATCAGCACCGTTTCATTTGTGAGAAGCCTGCACCTTTGTGCCCGGATATTCCTGAAAAGATCCGGGACCTCTGTCAAAAACCCGTGGAGCCGGCTTAAATCAAGTGGCATCATTCTCTTACCCCAATTCCAGCTCTCTCCCAGACTCTGACAAACCCATCCGCTCTGACCCTCGCCCCTACACTATTCTGCTCTCTCTACCTATGGCTCTCTTACTCGGCATCTCGCTCTGTCTTTACCCTCGTTCCTCCAAACTCGTTCTCTCTCATAACCCCTCCACTGCCGTCTCCCCCTATTTCATCCCCATTCTCCTTCCCCTCACTCTCAGGCCTCCCGCTCCCAGTATCAAAGGACTGTATAGGATGTTTACCGCCTGACTCGCTATCTGTGACTTATCCGCCCTGAGCTTTGTATCTTTGCATGATCAGTACATCGAAAGAATGCAAAATTAATGTAAGATGCAAAAAGAGATTAAATACGGCAAAAATGTGGTCGTGGTGCTCATAAATCCAAGAATATGATACCGGAGGGGCAGAAGGTCTTCCTGAATCGCTGAGATTTCAGGCTCCTGTGTCTCTTCCCGATGGTAGCAATGAGCAGGGAGCTTCTCCCCGGGGTGAGGGGCCTCAGTGATTGATGTCGCCTTTTCGAGGGTTCGCATCCTCGATGTTGGGGAGGGTTGTACCCGTGATGGAGCTGGTTGAGTCAACACCACTCTGCCGCCTTTGGCTACCTTGTGCATTGCAGCCCCCGTACCAGGCGGCGATGCAATAATTCCCAGCGATCATTTGTTGGTCTTCAATGAAAGACCAAACCTTCTCAAACGTCAAACGTTGTAATTCCTTCTGTAACGAGAGATCTATGGTGGTGATGGGAAGTGTAGAGTATGTTCTGGAATACACTGAAACTCAGACTCGAAATAAACAAAACGACAGCAAATGCATCTGAAGTTTATATCGCAACGAATAGTTCTCGAAGTGGATCTCCTACGGTTGAGCACTGAGTGCTCAGCACGGGGACGTCAACGACAGACTTTCCATGAAGCAATGTTGACGAGCGATAATTGTCAGTCTGAATCTTAAAGGGGAAGTGACATTTCATCAAACTCCAGGGAATGGACTTGCCGACACTTGGTTGCCTGGCGCTGTTCAGTCGGGGACATCACACCCTCTTCGTGTTTGCATGAATGTGTTGGTCCCACCAGGACAGATCCACTGAGATGCTGACACCCGGCAGCATAGGAACCTAAAATCTGACCATGAGATATAGGAGCAGAATTAGGCCATCGAGTCTGCTGCGCCATTTCATCATGTCTGATCCAGATCCCCCTCAGCCCCAATCTCCTGCCTTTACACCGTATTCCTTCATGGTCTGAGTAATCAACAATATGTCCACCTCTGGCTTCAATACAACCAATGCCGGCCTCCACAGCCACCTGTGTAGCACATTCCACAAATTTACCATACTCTGGCTGAATAAATTCCTCCCAATCTCCGTTCTAAACGGACGGACGTCCATTCCGATGTGGCTCCACTGGTCTTCGACTGTCCCATGACGGGAAACCTTCTCTCTACGTCTACTTTATCGAGACCTTTAAAAATTTCATCGGTTTCAACAACAGCAACCCGCCCCGCGCCCCCATCATTCTTCTGAGTTCCAGCCATCAAACTCTCCTGATCTGATAAGCGTTTCAATCCCGGAATCCATTCCGTGAACTTTCTTTCAACTCTTCCCAATGCAAGCACATCCGGCCGGATCAGATAAGCGACCCCGAACCGCTCACAATACTCCGTAAGGTCTCGGCAGTGCTTCATAAAGCCTCAACTTTGTGTCCTTGTTTTTTTTATATTCTAATCCTCATGACATGACTGCTAACATTGTACCTGGCTACATCACCACCGACTCCACCTTTAAATTAACTTTTAGGGAATCCTGCATGAGGACTGCCACGTCCCTATGCGCCTCTTTTTTTTTTCAATTTTCTCTCCATTTAAAAAGTAGTCTCCGCCTCTATTCCTTCGACCAAAGTGCATGGCCATACATCTCCCAACGCAGTAATCCACCCGCCGCTTTATTTCCAATTCGCTCAATCTCTCTGAGCCCTTCTGTAGCCTCTCTGCTTCCTCAGCACCACTTGTAGGTCGGTGACGTCACTGCAGATCTGCGCTGACTGAGGTTTCCGGATGAGGATGTTCATCATCCAGTTACAGAGGGAGGTTCACTGGCCCAGGATCTGGAGCCTGTGGATCAGAACTGTGGGCATGCTTATGTTGAATATCCCTCCTCATTCCCTGCAGAAGCCCTACTCTGTCAGCCCCGTCCCCTCAAACACCCTCCTGTCTGTAATCACAGGTAATTCTGGGGATAATGGGGTATTGATCTCTACGTTCTGAGCGTTTCTGGACTTTCAGGCTGGTTGTGTGGTTTCTCATTACTTCCTCCCAGTGGCTCAAACTCAACACCGCTTCACCGCCCTCCCTCTCCTCCCCTCCTCCTCTTCCCTCTGCTCTACATCCGGTCGCGCACAAGTAACTGTCACTGAGACAAACGCACAATTCGGTTAGGCGGGATTGCCGTAGTGCTGGTGATGGTTAAGAGAGGAGAGAGGGAGCTTCGCCCTGTTTCTTGACTCCGTTAGTGTGTTATGGGACAATGCGGAGGAAGCTTCACTCTGTGTAGAACAGAGCGATCAAGAAATAATGGTGCAGAGTTCCCTGAAGTTGGAATCTCATGTGGATATGGTGGCGAAGAAAGCTTTTGGTATGGTGGCCTTTATAAATCAGAACATTGAGTATTGGAGTTAGGATATAATGTAAAAATTGTACAAGGCATTGGTGAGGCCAAATTTGGAGTATTGTGTGCATTTCTGGTCACCGAATAATAGGTAGGATTTCAACAAAATAGGGAGAGTACAGCTGAGATTTACTAGAATGTTACATGGGTTTCAGCACCTAAGTTACAGAGAAAGGTTGAACAAGTTAGGTCTTTATTGTTTGTAGCGTAGAGGGTTGAGGGGGAGTTGATAAAGGTATTTAAAATTATGAGAGAGAGAGATAGAGTTGGCGTCGATAGGCTTTTTCTATTAGAGTAGGGGAGATTCAGGCAAGTGGACCTGAGTTGAGAGTTAAGGGGCAAAAGGTTAGGGATAACACGAGGGGGAACTTCTTTACTCAGAGAGTGGCAGCTGTGCGGTACGAGCTTCAAGTAGAAGTGGTAGAGGCAGTTTAGATATTGTCATTAAAAAAACAGAATAGGTATATGGACAGGAAAGGAATGGAGGGTTATGGGCTGAGTGCAGGTCGGTGGGACTGTTTGAGAGTAAGCCTTCGGCACGGACTAGAGGGGCCGAGTGGGCCTGTTTCCGTGCTGAAATTGTTCTATGATTATATGGTTGTATGTGTCGGACCCCCGATCGGGAGTGATTGGACAGTGCTGAGTTTCTGTGTCTCTCTCTTTCACCTTCCCTCCCTCTCATCCTCTCCATATAACCTCCCTCATCCCAACTGCCTTCACTCTACTCCTCCATCCTATCCATACATCCCTTCTCCTTTCCCCTCGCACCTGACTTGCAATGGAGAATGTGACCGATCCCGACTGCGATGGTAATTATGAAGGGAATGTCCGGCCATTTCACCTCCTGTCCGGAGGGCGGCGCCTTTCCTGGGTACAGAACTGCCGGCCGGTTTTTTATCAGATGTCCGTCGGGTGCGACTCCAGTGCGGGCGGGAGAGATTGGGAAAAGAGGAAGATGTGTGTGAGGGTGGTGGAGAAAGGGAGAGGGAAGAGAGAAACAGAGGGCTGTATGAGAAGGACAGTGAGATCGAAATGAACAGGGAGAGAGGGGCTAGAGCTGGAGAGGGAACTGAAGAGAGGAGCGAAATTGAAGCAGGTTAGGGGAATTAATGCAGGATAGAGAGGGGATAGTGAGGGGGAGGCAGTGTGCCATACAGAGAGAAAGAAAAGTGTAGACCGAGGGAAATTGACTCCGATTGAGAAGGAAGGCAGAGAGATAGAGAGAGAGGGACAGGGTGGGAAAGGGGATAGGAGAGAGGGGAAAGGATGGGGAGCGAAAGGGAGGAAGGTGGGGAGAGCAAGAGTGAAGGGCAGAAAGAGAAGGTGAGAACGGGGATCTGGGCAGTGATGGACGGGGTTCAGAGACGAAAAAGAAGGTAGAGAGTTGCGAGAGAGTGGAAGGTGGGGAAAGAGAAGAGCGAGGGTGCTGGTGATGGAGTAAAGAGAGAGGTAAATAGGGGTATAAATTAGAAGGGAGTAACAGACAATGATGAGCTTATGATGAATGACCTTACAGGTACCTTATGTTGGCTGCTGTCCAGCCAAAAAGGGAACCTTACCCAGCAACAAGTGATTTCCCAGACATTGTTCCCTAATAGCGTTAGTCAGTTGTCCAAATAAAGAATTATCTGGTCGCACAAAGCATTTTTGAGGCATAACATAACTAAATAGGGGAAGGACAGCGTAGTGGGGTGGTAAAAATTTGGAGAGTAGGGGGAGGTGTCAACATAAGGATCTGAGATTGTATCCAAGCTAACCTTGGCAGAAATAATTATTACGAACCAATAATGATTTTAAAACTAATTGTATCTTAGCATGTGATCGAAGCTATTCTAAAACTGTATTAATATTTCGGAATTATAATATTTCCTGTAATGATCAATGTTATAAATTGTGTGGAATTGTGTGCGAGGGGAGGGCAGTGTCCGGACTGTCTCTTTGGGAGATCAGTCTATAACTCCCCCCATAGCATGCTATGAATAAAGAGTGAAGTTTGACGATGTATCGCTTGTTTTACGGTTTTATTGAATTCGGGGTACCTTGAGTTACTGCATCGGGTCGAACCGCCTTTGACACTGGGAAAGAGAAAAAGGAGGTGAGAATGACTGATGGTGGCGAGACAGGGAGATGGGATGGAGAGGGGGAAGATAAAGTTAGAGAGGGTAGGGTAGAGCGAGTGGGAGAGATGCAGAAGTGACGGTGGCGGTGGGGGGGGGTGTTGGTGACAGGGAGAGAGGGTATGGAGTGTGTAGAAGGGAAAATGAGAGGGCGTGGCCAGTGGGCAGGGAAGGAGAGTGAGACACAGGGAGGAAGGAGCACGAGGATGGAGAGGGGTGTAAGAGGGAGATCGAGGGGTTAGGGAAGGGAGTTAAAGGCTGTGTGGGAAAGGAGAGTGAGGAGGTAAAGCGAGAGGAGTGGGAGACAGCGAGGGTGGAGGGAGAGCTGGAAGAGACGGGGTGGTGTAGTGAATAGGAGAGGGAAGTGGAGAGGAATCCACTCTTGCCCTCCCCTTACCGTGCGGGGTCCGTTGTCGGGATGTTCCTGACCGGATTTCCCGAGCCTTCTTGAAGAGGCAGAGACGCACCGTCAGAGTCGGCAGCAGAGAAATATAGGGTGACGGGGCAGAATTCCGCCAATTGAAAGCCAGACCGACACCCTTCCCACCTCCTATGTTCCCGTCCTCACCACTATACCCCGTCTATCTCTCCCTCTTTTGCAGAGCCTCACTCACCTTCTGAGCGAGGGCCCCTCGATACGGAGAAAAAATAGTGTCTCGCCTGTGTTGTCAAGCCCCACCTCCACCCTCGAATCCACTCCCAATCTTGACCGGAAGTTCCACCACACCCCCGGGATAACTCCACAAACATTCCTCCCCCACCGCCAGGAACTTACCTCCTTTTGTCTCATTGCACTTTGTCTCGCTCTCGAAACGTTCGATCCCTCCCAACCATCTTCACCCTTCACTTCCCTTCCACGTATATACCGCCCTCCCATACCGCTTGCAAGTCGGTCCCTCCCCCTCTCTCCAATCCCATATGTCAGCATGTTCCCTGACTCCCATGCAAAACCTTCCTCTCCTCGCCTCTCCACGAAGTCCCACGGAGAATAATCGGAAATCCTTCCTACCACCGAGTTACAATAGAAGGGAGGGAAGCGGGGGACGGGTGAGGCTGGAGAGTGGCTCGCAGGATTTTCTGTCGGGGAGGGAGGGAAGGATGCAGCGGGCGGGAGATACGGGTAGGGAGAGAAGGGAGGGTGAGGGGAGGTGGAGGGTGGGGTGGGGTAAATAAAGGGGGATAGAGGAGAGTGGGGATGGGGGAAGTGGAACAGGAAGAGTAAGACGAAGGGGTGTGATATGGACAGTGGGTGGGAGGGGAGGGAGATGAGTTAAAGAGGTGAAGAAAGGTAGCGGGGGAGCAGGAAGGGAGGGTGAGGTACAGAGCTGAAAAGCGTAAGAGATGATGTTGGAGAGTGGAGAAGCAGATAGTGAGAGGGAGGGGAGGAGGTACGGTAGTGATTCTGGGAGGTGGAGAGAGAGGCCGAATTGTTGGGGAAGTAGAAAAGCAGGGGGAGTATGATATGGGAGCAACCGAGGGAGGTGGTGGGGGAGAGAACGCGATGGCGACAGAGAGAGACAGAGAGATGAGTAAAGGGGGGATCAAGGGGACTGATGCAAAGTTTGGGAAAGGAGAGGATGAAAGAGCTTTTGGGGGCTGGATGAGAGAGAAGAGGAGCTGAAAATATGTGACAGTGAGCGAGTGGCAGTGAGGAATGGTGTCAGGAGTTCGCTGACGTCCCGCCAACTCTGTCAATCCTCCCCGCATCTCCCAGATCGCATGACGTCGAAGGCTCCATTGGGCCGGAGGGAGCCCCCAAACGGACAGGCATGGCATGAGCTTGTCTTCTTCTCCTTCTCCACCACCTCTTCGCCACTCGCCCTCTTTCTCCCCCTCCAATCTCTTTTTTCTCCGCTCTGACCCCTCAACAACCTCACTGGCGTTCCCTCCTTCAGCTCCACAGACCTGCGTGAAAGGCAGCGGATCCAGCAGAGGGCCGGTAGAGGCGGCATTCTGCGTCTGACCCTTGGGTGTCTGACCCTGGGGTGTCTGAGCCTGGGGGTTTGTGATGGGAGTGTGCGGAGGAGAGGGACGTTAACTCTGTGTCTGACCCTGGGGGTTTGTGATGGGAGAGTGAGGAGGAGAGGGACGTTAACTCTGTGTTTGACCCTGGGGGTTTGTGATGGGAGAGTGCGGAGGAGAGGGAAGTTAACTCTGTGTCTGACCCTGGGGGTTTGTGATGGGAGAGTGCGGAGGAGAGGGAAGTTAACTCTGTGTCTGACCCTGGGGGTTTGTGATGGGAGAGGGCGGAGGAGAGGGAAGTTAACTCTGTGTCTGACCCTGGGGGACTGAGATGGGAGAGGGAAGTTAACTCTGTGTCTGACCCTGGGGGTTTGTGATGGGAGAGTGCGGAGGAGAGGGAAGTTAACTCTGCGTCTGACCCTGGGGGTTTGTGATTGGAGAGTGCGGAGGAGAGGGAAGTTAACTCTGTGTCTGACCCTGGGGGTTTGTGATGGGAGAGTGCGGAGGAGAGGGAAGTTAACTCTGTGTCTGACCCTGGGGGTTTGTGATGGGAGAGTGCGGAGGAGAAGGAAGTTAACTCTGTTTCTGACCCAGGGGGTTTGTGATGGGAGTGTGCGGAGGAGAGGGAAGTTAACTCTGCGTCTGACACTGGGGGTTTGTGATGGGAGAGTGCGAAGGAGAGGGAAGTTAACTCTGTGTCTGACCCTCGGGGATTGTGATGGGAGAGTGCGGAGGAGAGGGAAGTTAAATCTGTGTCTGACCCTGGGGGTTTGTGATGGGAGAGTGCGGAGGAGAAGGAAGTTAACTCCGTTTCTGACCCTGGGGGTTTGTGATGGGAGAGTGCGGAGGAGAAGGAAGTTAACTCTGTGTCTGACCCTGGGGGTTTGTGATGGGAGAGTGCGGAGGAGAAGGAAGTTAACTCTGTTTCTGACCCTGGGGGTTTGTGATGGGAGAGTGCGGAGGAGAAGGAAGTTAACTCTGTGTCTGACACTGGGGGTTTGTGATGGGAGAGTGCGGAGGAGAGGGAAGTTAACTCTGTGTCTGACACTGGGGGTTTGTGATGGGAGAGTGCGGAGGAGAGGGAAGTTAACTCTGTGTCTGACCCTGGGGGTTTGTGATGGGAGAGTGCGGAGGAGAGGGAAGTTAACTCTGTGTCTGACACTGGGGGTTTGTGATGGGAGAGTGCGGAGGAGAGGAAAGTTAACTCTGTGTCTGACCCTGGGGTTTGTGATGGGAGAGTGCGGAGGAGAGTGAAGTTAACTCTGTATCTGACCCTGGGGGTTTGTGATGGGAGAGTGAAGTTAACTGTGAGTATGGCCCTGGGGTTTGTGATGGGACAGTGCGGAGGAGAGGGAAGTTAACTCTATGTCTGATCCTGGGGGTTTGTGATGGGTGAGTGCGGAGGAGAGGGAAGTTAACTCTGCGTCTGACCCTGGGGTTTTTGATGGGACAGTGCGGAGGAGAGAGAAGTTAACTGTGTGTCTGACCCTGGGGTGTTGTGATGGGAGAGTGCGGAGGAGAGGGAAGTTAACTCTGTGTCTGACCCTGGGGGTTTGTGATGGGAGGGTGCGGAGCAGAGGGAAGTTAACTCTGTGTTTGACCCTGGGGGTTTGTAATGGGAGAGTGCGGAGGAGAGGGAAGTTAACTCTGTGTCTGACCCTGGGGGTTTGTGATGGGAGAGTGCGGAGGAGAGGGAAGTTAACTCTGTGTCTGACCCTGGGGGTTTGTGATGGGAGAGTGCGGAGGAGAGGAAAGTTAACTCTGTGTCTGACCCTGGGGTTTGTGATGGGAGAGTGAAGTTAACTGTGAGTATGGCCCTGGGGTTTGTGATGGGACAGTGTGGAGGAGAGGGAAGTTATCTCTGTGTCTGACCCTGGGGTGTTGTGATGGGAGAGTGCGGAGGAGAGGGAAGTTAACTCTGTGTCTGACCCTGGGTGTTTGTGATGGGAGAGTGCGGAGGAGAGGGAAGTTAACTCTGTGTCTGACCCTGGGGGTTTGTGCTGGTAGAGTGAAGTTAACTGTGTGTATGACCCTGGGGTTTGTGATGGGACAGTGCGGAGGAGAGGGAAGTTAACTCTCTGTCTGACCCTGGGTGTTTGAGATGGGACAGTGCGGAGGAGAGGGAAGTTAACTCTGTGTCTGACCCTCGGGGTTTGAGATGGGACAGTGCGGAGGAGAGGGAAGTTAACTCTGTGTCTGACCCTGGGGGTTTGAGATGGGACAGTGCGGAGGAGAGGGAAGTTAACTCTGTGTCTGACACTGGGGGTTTGAGATGGGACAGTGCGGAGGAGAGGGAAGTTAACTCTGCGTCTGACACTGGGGTTTTTGATGGGACAGTGCGGAGGAGAGGGATGTTAACTGTGTCTGACCCTGGGGGTTTGTGATGGGAGAGTGCGGAGGAGAGGGAAGTTAACTCTGAGTTTGACCCTCGAGGTATGTGATGGGAGAGAGGGTAACTTTGTGTTTGACCCTGGGGGTTTGTGATGGGAGAGTGCGGAGGAGAGGGATCTTAACTCTGTGTCTGACCCTGGGGGTTTTGATGGGAGAGTGCGGAGGAGAGGGATCTTAACTCTGTGCCTGACCCTGGGGTTTTGTGATGGGAGAGTGCGGAGGAGAGGGATCTTAACTCTGTGTCTGACCCTGGGGGTTTGTGATGGGAGAGTGCGGAGGAGAGGAAAGTTAACTCTGTGTCTGACCCTGGGGGGTTGTGATGGGAGAGTGCGGAGGAGAGGAAAGTTAACACTGCGTCTGAACCTGGGGGTTTGTGATGGGAGAGTGCGGAGGAGAGGGAGGTTAACTCTGTGTCGGAACCTGGGGGATTGTGATGGGAGAGTGCGGAGGAGAGGTAAGTTAACTCTGTTTCTGACTTCTGCAGCGTGTGAATAGATATGGCGGAGAAAGCTTCAATCTGTTTCTGATACTCAGTGTTTCTCTCCCAGCTGCACCTAATGTATTGTGAGTGGAACCTGAATTCAAGGCCCTCTCTACCTCCTTCTCTCGTTTTCTCTCTCTCCCACTCCTACCTTCTCTTTCCCTCTTACCCCTCTACTCTCTCACCGCTTCTCATCTACTCTCCCCTCCCTTGTCCTCTCTCTATTTTGTTCCTCATCTCACACCCTCATTTCCCCTCTCTCCGTTCTCTCCCCGTCACTGCCCCTTTCCTCTCTTTTCCTCCTTCAACCTCTCGCTCTTATCTCCCTCTTCCCTGCCACTGACGCTACTTGTTCCATTTTCTCTCTGACTCTCTCTCTCTCTCTCTCTCTCCTCTCTCTCTCTCTCTCTCTCTCTCTCTCTCTCTCTCTCTCTCTCTCTCTCTCTCTCTCTCTCTCTCTCTCTCTCTCTCTCTCTCTCTCTCTCTCTCTCTCTCTCTCTCATATTGTCTCCCTCCTTCCCCCTCTCTATCGTCCCACTCTCTGTCCCTCCCTCTCCCTCTCCACTCTCGCTAGCTCGTTCTCCCCGTTCTCTACCCATCTCTCAACCTCTCTATTCCATCCCCATTCTCTCTTCCCTCCCTTTTTGCCCAATTTCTCAATCCTCTCCCCTCTGTCACACTCCACCGGTCTCCCGCTGTCGCTCTCCTCTTTGCACACTTCCCCTCTCTATAGCTCTATTGGTCTTTTCCACCCTCTCTGTCTCCCTCGATCACACATGTTTTAACCACCACATCGATCCTTTTGCGCTCTCTCCCCTTCTCTCTTCCCTCACCCCTCTTGCTGTCTCCCATCAGCCTCTATCTTACCTCTTCTTTCCGTACTCTCTCTTCTCCTCTCTCGATCTCCCCCATTCTCTTGCTTTGTCTCCCAGACGGTCTCACATCCATCTACTCAGAGCTGATGATTGGGAAGGGCGAAGACCCCCATTTGCCGCTTCCTCTATCGTTTACGTTCCTTTTCCCTCATCCCTCCCCTTTCCTGCTTTCCTCTTTCCGCTCTGTCCCACCCTCTCTCTCCTCTCTGTATCCCTCTCCGCTCGCTCATTCTTTCTCTCCGTCTCACTTCCACCCATTCACCTGCCCTCTCCTTTCTACCTCTCCTGCCCAATCATCTCCTCCTCTATTTCTCTAACCTTCCACCCGTCCCGTCCGGTTTCCCTATCTCCATCACTCCTACTTTCCCTTCCCTCCCGCCTCACTCCTAACACTCCCCCTTCTCTCGTTTCTTTACCCACTCAGACCACGGCCACACAGTTCCCACTCTGACTGCCGACCCCAAATCTCCTCATTTCCTCCCTCCAACCATTACTCCCCACTCTCCTTATTCTTATCTCAGCCGACCACCCTCTCGCTCACCCTCAACCCACCCACACTTGCCGACTCCCCACCCCCTGCTCTCGGTTCCTCTCTTTATCGGTTGTTCATCTGCTGCTTGTTGGTGTCGATCTGACTCCCTTGTCAAAACGGGCTTCCTCTGACAACGGTCACTTCCCCTTCTGAGCTCAGAGAGGCAGAGAATCCTCGACAGGATGGACGCCAGAGAGACTTACATGAATGTGATATTCGCAAACCCGTACCCACGGACTCCTTCTCGAGGTGAGTTGGGCAGAGAGACGGAGGGAGAGAGTTTAAATCTATGTTTGTCCACAAGGGCGTGTGATGGAAGAGTGTGAAAGGAGCTTCCCTCTACGTCTGGCCATCTGAGGGGGAGGGGCGCTGCTGTGATGCAACAATGCAGGGGCAGATTTTCTCTGTGTCGGACCCAGAGTGTGTGTGATGTGACGGTGTGGAGGGAGATTCTCTCAGTGTCTGACCCCGGGACTGTGTGATGGGACGGTGTGGAGGGAGATTCACTCTGTGTCTGACCCCGGGAGTGTGTGATGGGACGGTGCGGAGTGAGATTCACTCTGTGTCTGTCCCCGGGAGTGTGTGATGGGACGGTGCGGAGTGAGATTCACACTGTGTCTGTCCCCAGGAGTGTGTGATGAGACGGTGTGGAGGGAGATTCTCTCTGTGTCTGACCTCTGGAGTGTGTGATGGGACGGTGTGGAGGGAGATTCAAACTGTGTCTGACCTTGGGAGTGTGTGATGGGACGGTGTGGAGGGAGATTCACTCTGTGTCTGACCCTGGGACTGTGTGATGGGACGGTGTGGAGGGAGATTCACTCTGTGTCTGACCCCGGGAGTGTGTGATGGGACGGTGCGGAGTGAGATTCACTCTGTGTCTGTCCCCAGGAGTGTGTGATGGGACGGTGTGGAGGGAGATTCTCTCTGTGTCTGACCTCTGGAGTGTGTGATGGGACGGTGTGGAGGGAGATTCAAGCTGTGTCTGACCTTGGGAGTGTGTGATGGGACGGTGTGGAGGGAGATTCACTCTGTGTCTGACCCCGGGACTGTGTGATGGGACGGTGTGGAGGGAGATTCACTCTGTGTCTGACCCCGGGAGTGTGTGATGGGACGGTGCGGAGGGAGATTCTCTCAGTGTCTGACCCCGGTAATGTGTGATGTGACGGTGCGGAGTGAGGTTCACTCTGTGTCTGTCCCCGGGAGTGTGTGTTGGGACGGTGCGGAGTGAGATTCACTCTGTGTCTGTCCCCAGGATTGTGTGATGGGACGGTGTGGAGGGAGATTCTCTCTGTGTCTGACCTCTGGAGTGTGTGATGGGACGGTGTGGGGGGAGATTCAAACTGTGTCTGACCTTGGGAGTGTGTGATGGGACGGTGTGGAGGGAGATTCACTCTCTGTCTGACCCCGGGAGTTTTGTGATAGGACGGTGTGGAAGGAGATCCACTTTGTGTCTGACCCCGGGAATGTTTGATGGGCCAGTGTGGAAGGAGTTTCTGGCCTAGGACTGTGCGACGGGACGCTGTAGAGGGAAGATCACTGTGTCTGACCTCGGCAGTCAGACCCTGTCTATGGCCCTGGCGCGGTGTGGAGGGAAATTCACTGTGTGTGTGATACTGGGAGTGTGTGTTTTGGACGGTTTTTGCGGGACCCTGAGGCAGCATCTGATACTCACTGTTTTTTCCCAGCTGAAGCTAGTGTATCGTACGTGGAATTTAACTTCAAAACCTTCCCTGAGCCCTTTATCTCGCTTTCCCTTTCACCCACGCTATCTTTCTCTTTCCCTGTTCCCTCGCTACGACTCTTTGTCCCTTTCTCATCGACTCTCCCCTCCATCGTCCTCTGTCCGCTTTGTTCCTCATTTCACCCTCTCATTTCACCTTTCTCCCTATCACTGCGCTTCTCCCTCTCTCTCTCTTTGAACCTGTCTCATACCTCCCCCTCCCCTGTCACTGACGCTATCTGTTCCATTTTGCATCTGCTTCTGTCTCGTCTCCCTCTCCCAGATTCCCCCTCTCTTCCCTCCCACTCGCTGTCCCTCCCTCTCCACTCTCACTCGCTCGTTCTCCCCTACTCACCTCTCAACCTCCCTATCCCGATCCCCCCTCTCTTCCCTCTCTTTTTGCCCACTTTCACAATCCTCTCCCTTCTGTCACATTCCCTACTCCCCTATTCCTGCTTTCCCCGCCCCTTTGCACACTTTCCCTCTCTATCGCTTCCTGGTTCTCTTCCACACTCTCTCTCCCAATTCGATCACGCATGTGTCAACCAGTCCATCAATCCTTTTACCCTCGCTCCCCTTCTGTCTACCCTTACCCCTCTTGCTGCCTCTCACCCACTCACCCCCGTGTTACCTCTTCTTTCCGTAATCTCTCTTCCACTCTCTCGCTGTCCCCCATTCACTCATACTGTCTCACATTCTCTCGCTTTATCTCCCAGACTGAACTCCGCCTACTCGGAGCTGAACATTTGGAAAGTCGAGCTCCCCATTTGTGTCTCCCTGCATCGATGACATTCCCTTTCCCTCTCTCTCTCCTTCCTATCCCTCGCTCCGCTCCCTCATTCCTTCTCTCTCCCTCTCTTCCACGCATTCACATGCCCCCTCTTTTCTCCCTCTCTCTCCCAATCATCTCCGCCTCTATTCTGTAACCCTCTACCCCGTCCAATCCGGTTCAACCATCTCCATCACTCTTACTTTCCCTCCTATTCCACCTCACTCCCAACGCTCCCTCTTCTCTCATTCCTTTACCCATTCAGTCCACGTCCACACATTTCCCACTCTTACTACCGACCCCCAATCTCCTCACTCTCTCCCTCCACCATTTCTCCCCTCTCTCACTATTCTTATCTCATTCGATCACCCTCTCGCACACCCTCATACCCTCCCCACCCAGACTTGCTGCATCCCCACCCTCTGATCCCGCTTCCTCTCTTTACCATCTGTTCACCTGCTGCTTGTTGGTGTCGATCTGACTCTCTTGTCAAAACGGGCTTCCTCTGACAACGGTCACTTCCCCTTTTGAGCTCAGAGACGCAGAGAATCCTCGACAGGATGGATGGCAGAGATGCTTACATGAAGTTCACTGTGTCTGACCACGGCAGTCAGTCCCTGTGTATGACCCTGGCGCGGTGTGGAGGGAACTTCACTGTGTGTGTGATACCGGGAGTGTGCAATGGGACGGTGATGAGGGAGTCTCAGGTAGTCTCTGATACTCACTGTTTTTCTTCCATCTGAACCTAATGTATCGTACGTGGAAAATAAAGTATACCCCTCTCTGAGCCCCTTCTCCCGATCTCTCTCTCAACCAAACTATCCTTCCCTTTCCCTCTTACTCCTCTACCTCTCTATTAAACCTTCTCATCCACTCTCCGCTCCCTCGTCCTCCGTCTGCTTTGCTCCTCATATCACCCTCTCGTTTCCTCTCTCTCCATGTTCTCCCCATCACAGCCCCTTCCCTCTCTGTCCCTCCTTCAACCTCTCTCCTACCTCCCCCTCTCCGCCACTGACGCTTTCTGTTCCATTCTCTCTCTCTCTCTCTCTCTCTCTCTCTCTCTCTCTCTCTTTTCCCCTGTCTCCCCTCCCTCTCACACTTTCCCTCTCTCTTTACCCGTCTCTTTCCTGCCTCTGTCTCCACTCTCGTTCTCTCCTTTGCACTCTTCCCCTCTCTATCGCTCCCTTGGTCTCTTCCTCCCTCACTCTGCCACTTCCATCACGCATATTTCAACCACCGCAGCAATCACTTTTACCCTCTCTCCACTTCTGTTTTCCCTCACCCCTCTTGCTGTCTCCCATCCCTCTCTCCCCCTCTGTTAGTCTTCTGTCCGTATTCCCTTTTTCCCTCTCCCGCCACCTCCCCATTCTCTAACACTCTCTCTCACGTTCTCTCGCTTTGTCTTCCAGACGGTCTGACCTGCACCTACTCAGAGCTGATGTTTGGGAAAGGCGAACCCCCCAGCGATCATGATGTGGAATCGCCCGTTGCCTCGGGACCCGGCGAGTGGCCAATCACTGCACAGACAGGTCAGTGATCTCGACAATGACGTCATTGTGGATAAGTGGCGTGTCATGGGCCCAAGTACCCAAGTTTGCAATGCATCCGCCTCGACCGCTTCTCTGTCAGCTCGTTTCATAGACTGACCACCATCTCGGTAACAAAAGGTGGGCGATCGGCTCTCCAATTAAATCTCTTCCCCATCTCACCTCAGGCCTGTGCGCTTCGGTCCACGATTCCCCAAGTCTCTGGAAAATAGCTGTGCGTATTCACTCTGTCTGTGCCCCTCGTGGCTTCAGAAACCCCTGAAAGGTCACCCCTGTCCTACAAGTTATATACAACCTCGCTTCGTAACTCAGTCTCTGGAGGCACCGCAAATCTTCCTCTGCACTCTCTCCTGTTCGATTGCATCTTTCCTAGAGCAGGACGATGAAAGCTGAATAACGGACCCCGTGTGCGGCCTTACCGACGTCCTGTACAACATCTTCCCCTCCACTCTCTCCTGTTCGATTGCATCTTTCCAAGAGCAGGGTGATGAAAGCTGAATAACGGACCCCGTGTGCGGCCTTACCGACGTCCTGTACAACATCTTCCTCTGCACTCTTTCCTGTTCGATTGCATCTTTCCGAGAGCAGGACGATGACAGCTGAATAACGTACCCCGTGTGCGGCCTTACCGACGTCCTGTACAACATCTTCCCCTGCACTCTCTCCTGTTCGATTGCATCTTTCCGAGAGCAGGGTGATGAAAGCTGAATAACGGACCCCGTGTGCGGCCTTACCGACGTCCTGTACAACATCTTCCCCTCCACTCTCTCCTGTTCGATTGCATCTTTCCAAGAGCAGGGTGATGAAAGCTGAATAACGGACCCCGTGTGCGGCCTTACCGACGTCCTGTACAACATCTTCCTCTGCACTCTCTCCTGTTCGATTGCAAGGATGTTGCCGGGACTTGAGAAACAGACTTACAGAGAAAGGTTGAATAGGTTAGGACTTTATTCACTGGAGCGTAGAAGAATGAGGGGAGATTTGATAGAGGAATATCAAATTATGATGGATATAGATTGAGAGAATGCAAGCAGGCTTTTTCCACTGAGGGTAGGGGAGAAAAAAAAACAAGAGAAGATGAGTTAACGGTAAAGGGGGAAACGGTTAAAGGGAACATCGTGCGGGCTCCTTCATACACAGAGTGGTGGGAGTGTGGAATGAGCTGCCAGACGAAGTGGCAAATGCGGGCTCACTTTTAACATTTGAGAAAAACTTGGACAGGTACATGGATGAGAGGTGTATGGAGGGTCATGGTCCAGGTGCAGGTCAGTGGGACTAGGCAGAAAAATGTCTCGGCACAGCCATGAAGGGCCGAAAAGTCTGTTTCTGTTCTGTAATGTTCTATGGTTCTCTGGTTCTGGTCCCGGCTTTTCTGGTTTTATGGTCTAATGATTTTCCAGAAAGGTATATCATCTGGAACCTAACAACTACCATCCCGACCCGATCCGTCCACCGCAATTAAAATTAGTCAGACAGAACTCTTTGCTTTCCACATGTTCCTCCAGAATAGACAGCCATCTGGGTCTTGCTAATCGCCGTGTTATAGTCTGTCTACGCTCCATCTAATCTCCGTGCCTAATTTGACTTACCTGGTCAAATTATCCAGGCAAGTCACCCTGGGTCTCACACCACCTAGAATTCTCCTGCCTCTTCCATTATCCACCCGCTCTATCTTCTCCTCTCCATCCCGCTATCAATGCTCAGTGTTCCTTCTCTGCCTCTCTCAACCCTCTCTTCCATCTTCTGGAGTTATCTGCCTTCAGGGAACTTGTGAATGGATGCATTAAAGTCAGTGTGCGGTATGCCCACCAATCCGAGCAAATCAGTCAGTCAAATCCCCCTGGTCCCCACACCATTATACATAGCGACCTACAAAGTGGAAGCGAGAAATGCCTGATTGAGTTCCCACACACATCAGGTCTACTTCCCCGTTCTAATGAACCGTCCTGGTTCCTCACTCATAATACAGAAATACTGTTCCGCCCGTGACCACAAAAAAGCTGCAGGGCTCTGTGGACACAGCTACACACAGCTCCGAAACCAGCCTCCCCTCCATGGACTCTGACTGTACTTCCTGCTGCCTCGGGAAAGCAGCCAGCTTCATCAAAAATCTACCTTCACCCACCCCCACCCATCCCTCTTCTGCACCAACCCCATGGGCAGGGAGTTACGAAAGCATGTATCACCAGGACACAGAACAGAGAAATCTATAGCACATTACAGTCCCTTCGGCCCACAATGTTGTGCCGACCATCTAACCGAATACAGAGACGGCCTAGAAATTCCCTAGTCGCAAGCTCGTCATATATCCAATGTGTGAGAAAAGAGGGTTTCATACCATAATAGAACGAGGAGCAAAATAGTACAAACATAATCCTCTGTCTTTTCCCTCTCTGTCTGCATTTCTCTCTCGCTCCCTCTGTCCCTCTGTCTCCTCCCACCACTCTACCCCTCTCTCCTTCGCTCTTTCGCTATCGCTTTCACACTTCTCACTCCCCCTTCACTCTATCCTCTCTCCCTCTTCTCTATCCGTCTCTCCCTCTCCTAATTATTTCCATTTTCCCTCTTCCCATTCTCTCCATTCCCGCCCATCGCCCCCATCTCCCACCCTCTTTCCCTCTCCATCCACTCATTCCACCCTTTCTCTCCTGCTCGATTTCCCCGTGTTTCTCCTCTGACTTAACTCTCTCGCTGACCTCCTCTCCCTGCCTCTCAGCCCTGTCTGTCAGCCTCACTTAACACTCTCTCGTTACTCTCTTTTCCTCTCACTCTGTTCAAACTTTTTGTTCGCACTCACCGCATTCCCTAACGATCTCTCCTCCTCCATTTCTCTCTCTGTCTCTCTCATTCTCTCGTAGACTGTCTGAACGCCACCTATTCAGTGGTGATACTTCCGAAAGAGGAACCTCTCATCGATGAGAATGAAGATCCTCCCATTGCCTCGGGACCCGCCGAAATAACAGAGTCTGCACAAGCAGGTCAGAGTTCACAATATTGACGTCATTCTGAATATGTCACGTGCCCGATGCCCACGTATTCAAGTCCTAAAGCATCTGCATCGATCACTTCCTCTGGCAGCTCGTTCCAGCTTGTGTTAAAAAAAAGTCGTCACTCGGTTACCCTGTTGAAACTCTTTCTGCTATCATCTTAGACCTGTGCGCTTCGGTTCTCGATTCTCGAAGCTTAGAAAAAATTACTCAGCACATTCATCTGTTCTGTTCTCCACGTGGTTTTATACACCACTGTAAGTTCACCCCTGCGATGTAAGGTATATTGTCCCGACCTGCCCAGCCTCTCTCTGCAACTCAGTCGCTCGGGCCCCGGGACACCGCACTCCAAGTGCAGCCTCACCGACGGCTTGTGCAATTGTAGTGTGACCTCTTGCCTCCCCTTCTCAGCAGCCAATCACGAGGGCCGACACGTTAGACACGTTTTTCGCCGCCCTGTCTACGTGTGACTTAACTTTCAGGAAATTGTGTACCGTACCCCTAGACCCCTATGTTGTGTAACATTTCACGGCGTTGCACCCGTTCTATGTGAAAATCCGACGGTTTTTTTTCTCTTCTTGAACTACAACAGCTTGCCCTTGTCCGAATTAAATAGCATTTGCGACTGCTCAGCCCACTTCCCCAGCTGACCGATATCCCCCTGAAATGTCTACACTTTTAACAACGCCACCAACGTTAGAGTCGTCTGCAAGCTCACCAGCAGCATCTTGTATAATTTGCTACAAATGGTCGATATAGTTGACGAAGGTCACACCCTCGAACTGCTGGTGAACGCCGCTAGTGACGGGCATCCAGCCTGAGAAGTCTTCTGAAACCCTAAAGCTTTGCCCCACAGCAAAGGCAATTGTATATCCTGATACCCAGCCCTCGCTGCGTCGCACGCCATCTTCTAGAGCGGTTTAAAATCTCAGATCTAGTTAATAAATGGAATTACATAGAATGGTACAGCACATTACAGGCACTTCGGCCCACAATGTTGTGCCGACCCTCAACCCTGCCTCCCATATAACCCCCCACCTTAAATTCCTCCATATGCCTGTCTAGTAGTCTCTTAAACTTCTCTACTGTATCTGCCTCCACCACTGACTCAGGCAGTTCATTCTGCGCACAAACCACTCTCTGAGTGAAGAATCTTCTTCTAATATCCCCCTTGACTTAAAGCCATGTTATCTTGTACTGAGCAGTTGTGCCCTGGGGAAGAGGCGCTGGCTGTCCACTCTATCTATTCGTCTCAATATCTTGTATACCTCTATCATGTCTCCTCTCATCCTCCTCCTCTCCAAAGAGTAAAGCCCTAGCTCCCTTAATCTCTGATCATAATCCATACTCTGTAAACCAAGCTGTTTACCGGTAAATCTCCTCTGTACCCTTTCCAGTGCTTCCACATCCTTCCTATAGTGAGATAACCAGAAATGGACACACAGTACTCCAAGTGTGGCCTAACCAGTGTTTTGTAGAGCTGCATCATTAGATCGCGTCTCTTAAAATCTATCCGTCGACCTATGAAAGCTAACACCCCATACGCTTTCTTAACCAGCCTATCTACCTGCGAGGCAACTTTCAGGGATCTGTGGACATGTACCCCCGGTTCTCTCAGCTCCTCCACTCTACTAAGTATCCTGCCATTTACTTTATACTCTGTCTTGGAGTTAGTCCTTCTAAAGTGTACCACCTCACACTCCTCCGGGTTGAACTCCATCTGGCACTTCTCAACCCACTACTGCATCCTATTAATGTCTATCTGCCATCTTCTACAATCTTCCACGATATCCACAACACCACCAACCATTGAGTCGACTGCAAACTTGCCAATCATCCAATCTCCCTACGTCCTCCTCTTTCCTGTTATATCTGCTCCATTATTTCTCCGTCGCTCTCTATCTCCCTGTCTTCCATCGTTCAGAGCGATCTGCAATCTGGGACCTTGTGAACTGACATTAAATTCAACGTTCATTACCAATCCGCACAAATCAGTCTGACAAATCTCCCTGTGACCCACACCATTCTACAGAGCAGCCTATAAAGTGGAGACATTAACCTGCCTGACTGAGTTCCCGGCAGATCACGTCTGTCACCCTGCTAACATGAACCTCCCTGCTTCCTCAATCAAAATACAGAAACTACTCTACCCGCGACCGCAAGAAACTGCAGAGCACTGTGTACACAGCTTAGCACATCTCTGAAACCAGCCTTCCCTCCATGGGTCCTGTCTACACCTCATGCTGACCCGATAAAGCTGTTAACAAAGTGATTAGCTTAGAGCGTGGATGAGTGCATGGAGATATGACGTGGTGATCATTACAGAGACTTGGATGGCTCAGGGACAGGAACGGTTCCTTTAAGTGCCGGGTTTTAGATGTTTCAGGAAGGACAGGGAGGCAAAAGAGGTGGGTGTGGCAGAGTTGATCGAAGATAGCTTCACAGCTGCAGAGAAGGTGGACGCCATGGACGGATTGCCTACGGAATCTCAGTGGTTGGAGGTTAGGAACAGGAAGGGGTCAATAACTTTACTTGGTGTTTTTTTTTTAATAGTCCGCTCAATAGTAACAGGAATATCAAGGATCAGATACGGAAACAGATCCTGGAAAAGTGTAATAATAACAGGGTTGTCGTGATGGGAGATTATAATTTCCCAAATATAGATAGGCATCTTCCTAGAGCAAGGGGTTTTGATGTGGTCGAGATTGTTCGGTGTGTTCAGGAAGGTTTATTGACACAATATTTAGATAAGTCTGAAAGGGGAGAGTCGGTACTTGATTTGGCATTGGGAAATTAACCAGTCCAGGCGTTAGATCTCTCAGACGAAGCGCATTTTGGAGAAAATGAGCATATTTCTATCTCCTTTACATTAGCATTGGAGAGAGAGAGGAACGGATGGAAAAGCTTTTAATTGGAGTAAGGAGAATTATGAGGCAAGCAGGCAGGAAATTGGAAGCTTAGTTGGAAACAGATGTTCTCAGGGAAAAGTACCCGAGAAATGTGGGAAATATTGAGGGGATATTTGTGTAGTGTTCCGTATAGGTACGTTCCAATGAGACAGTGAAGTTACGGTAGGGTGCAGGAACCGTGGTGTTGAAAAGTTGTAATAAATCTAGTGAAGAAGAAAAAAAAAACTTACAGAAGTTTCGGAGAGCTAGGTAATGTTAGAGATCTAGAAGATTGTAAGGCTAATAGGAAGGATCTGCAAAAATAACTCTCTTCTCCTAAACTCTATCCCATGATTCATAAAGGCCAATACACCGTACGCCTTCTTAACCACAGAGTCAACCTGCGCAGCTGCTTTGAGCGTCGTTAGGCCTCGATCCCCAAGATCTCACTGATCCTCCAAACTGCCAGGAGTCTTGCCATAAATACTATATTCTACCATCATATTTGACCTACCAAAATGAACAACTTCTCACTTATCTGGGTTGAACTCCATCTGCCACTTCTCAGCCCAGTTATGCATCACACCAATGCCCCGCTGTAACCTCTGACAGCCCTCAACACTATCCACAATACCTCCAACCTTTGTGTCATTAGAAAAATTACCAAGCCATTCCTCCACTTCCTCGTCCAGGTCATTTATGTAAAAAAATAAATCACGAAGAGTAAGGGACCTAGGAGAGATCTCTGAGGCTCTCCACTGGTGGCCAACTGCCATTCAGAATATGACACGTCTACAACCACTCTTTGACTTCTGCGGGAAAGCCAGTTCTGGATCCACAAAGGAATGCCACTTTGCATCACTTGCCTCCTTACTTACTCAATAAGCCTTACATAGGTTACCTTATCAAATGTCTTGTTGAAATCCATATACAGTATATCTACTGCTCTTCCTTCCTCGATGTCATTAGTCACATCCTCAAAAAATTCAATCAGGCTCGTAAAGCAGGACCTGACCTTGTCAAAGCCATGCTGACTACTACTAGCCACATTATACCTCTCCAAATTCAATCAGGTTCGTAAGGCAGGACCTGACCTTGTCAAAGCCATGCTGGCTACTACTAGCCACATTATACCTCTCCAAATTCAATCAGGCTCGTAAGGCAGGACCTGACCTTGTCAAAGCCATGCTGACTACTACTGGCCACATTATACCTCTCCAAATTCAATCAGGCTCGTAAGGCAGGACCTGACCTTGTCAAAGCCATGCTGACTACTACTGGCCACATTATACCTCTCCAAATTCAATCAGGCTCGTAAGGCAGGACCTGACCTTGTCAAAGCCATGCTGACTACTACTGGCCACATTATACCTCTCCAAATTCAATCAGGCTCGTAAGGCAGGACCTGACCTTGTCAAAGCCATGCTGACTACTACCAGCCACATTATACCTCTCCAAATTCAATCAGGCTCGTAAGGCAGGACCTGACCTTGTCAAAGCCATGCTGACTACTACTGGCCACATTATACCTCTCCAAATTCAATCAGGCTCGTAAGGCAGGACCTGACCTTGTCAAAGCCATGCTGACTACTACTGGCCACATTATACCTCTCCAAATTCAATCAGGCTCGTAAGGCAGGACCTGACCTTGTCAAAGCCATGCTGACTACTACTGGCCACATTATACCTCTCCAAATTCAATCAGGCTCGTAAGGCAGGACCTGACCTTGTCAAAGCCATGCTGACTACTACCAGCCACATTATACCTCTCCAACTTCAATCAGGCTCGTAAGGCAGGACCTGACCTTGTCAAAGCCATGCTGACTACTACTAGCCACATTATACCTCTCCAAATTCAATCAGGTTCCTAGGGCAGGACCTGACCTTGTCAAAGCCATGCTGACTACTACCAGCCACATTATACCTCTCCAAATTCAATCAGGCTCGTAAGGCAGGACCTGACCTTGTCAAAGCCATGCTGACTACTACTAGCCACATTATACTTCTCCAAATTCAATCAGGCTCGTAAGGCAGGACCTGACCTTCTCAAAGCCATGCTGTCTACTACCAGCCACATTATACTTCTCCAAATTCAATCAGGTTCCTAGGGCAGGACCTGACCTTGTCAAAGTCATGCTGACTACTACTAGCCACATTATACCTCTCCAAATGTTCTTAAGTCCAGTCTCTCAGGATCTTCTCCATCAACTTGCCAACCACTGAGGTAAGACTCACTGGTCCATAATTTCCTGGCCTATCTCTACTCCCTTTCTTAAATAAAAGAACAACATCCGCAAACCTCCAGTCCTCGGCATCATCGCTAGTGGGTCAGAAACCTCCTCCCTATCCCCCCCCCCCCCCACAGTAGCATGGGGTACATCTCATCCGATCCCGGCGATGTATCCAACTTGATGCTTTCCAAAAGCTCCAGCACATCATTTTTTCTTAATACCTATATGTTCAAGCTTTTCAGTCCGCTGCAAGTCATCACAACAATCACCAAGATCTTTTTTCCATAGTGAGTACTGAAGTAAAGTATTGATTAAGTACCTCTGCTATTTCCTCCGGTTCCATGCACCCTTTCCCACAATCACAATCATATTTGATAGTCCTACTCTTTCAGGTCTTATCCTCACGCACTTCACATACTTGTAGAATGTTTCCCTTAGTCCTGCCCGGAAAGGCCTTGTTATGGCCCATTCTGGCTCCACTAATTTCCATCTTATGCTCCTTCCCATTAGCCTTATAAGTTTCTAGTTCTCTAACATTTACCTTGCTCTCTGAAGCTTTTGTAAGCTTTTCTTTTGTTCTTGACTAGATTCATTACAGGCTTTGTACACCACGGTTCCTGTCCCCTACCCTACCCTACAGGAACTTCAGCTCGACGCACCAGGCGCGGATGTGGCCGTCCTGGAGTCTGGGTATCTCCCAGACTTCCCACATCTAACACGCAGTATAGAATACCGGCCTTACAGACATACGTCTTGTTGTATTCCTACAGGTAGATTACCTCTTCTCGATCCGATATCGCTGGAGCCCGAATGTACCAAATCCCTGCCACTCTGTCTCAGATCACTCCTTTCACAACCGCTCCTTTGGTGAACGCTCCGCTAGGCAGTGTCTCCCTTTTGTGGCTGAACATTCCCTGCTATCCAACTCACGATTGGTGTTCCGGTTACAGACACTGACAGGCCACATACAATGGACTAAAATTCTCGAAGCCCCCTTTATAAATAACCACTGCAGACCTACGAGAAATCCCATTTCATAAAGCTCTGTTGACGCCGCCGACAGGCAAAGTCCATTCTCTGCCAGTCTCTCCTCCTTCTATTTCTCTCCTCTCTCTTTCATTCTCTCTCAGACGGTCTGAACTCCACCGACTCAGTGCTGAACCTTCCGAAAGACGAATATCTCGTGGAAGAGTATGAAGATCCTCCCATTGCCTCGGGACCCGCCGATATGTCAGTGACTGCACAGGCAGGTCAGTGTTCACAGTAATGACGTCACGCTGAAGGGGTCACGTGCTTTACGCATACGTGTTCAAGTTCTAATGCATCTGCTTCGACCACTTCCTCTGGCACCTCTTTCCACAGACGGACCACCGTCTGGGTAAAAACAAAGTTGTCACTCTTGTCCCCACTTACTGCTGTCACCGTATCCCAGAGTGCTTTGGTCCACGATTGTCCAAGCCTAGAGAAACATTACACTGTGCGTTCACCTTGTCTGAGCCCATGTGGTTTTACACAACTCCCTCAGGTCACCTCTGCACTCCAAAGTATAAAGTCTCCATAACTCAGTCACTCGAGTCCCTGCAATGTCGTGGTAAATCTCCTCTGTACTGTCTCCAGCTCAGTGGCAGCTTATCCGGTGGAGGACGAGGGAAACGAAACACTGTACTCCAAGTGTGGCTTCACTGACGGCTGTACATTTCCAACGTGACCTCCCTACTCCTGTACTCATTGCCCTGACTGACGAAGGGCGGCTCGACTGACGCTTTCTTCACCGCCCTGTCTACCCGTGACTCCACTTTCCAGGGACCGTGTACCTGTACCCCTGGGTCCCTCTGTTCTCCAACATTCCCCTTGGTCCCTGTTTAGCAGTGGCTCCTTTTTCAGGGAACCTTGTCCCCGTACCTCTGGGTCCCTCTGTTCTACAACACTCCCCATGGTTTCTGACTATCTGTGACTCCACTTTCAGCAACATTGTATCTCTAGCCCCGTTCCATAATGTTTCCCATGGTCCCTCCCGTTGACCGTGCAAGTTAGAACACAGAACATAGAAAACCTACAGCACAATACAGGCCCTTCGGCCCACAAAGTCGTGCCGAAAATGTCCCTACCTTAGAAATTACTAGGCTTACATATAGCCCTCTAAGCTCCATGTACCTATCAAAAGCCCCTTAAAAAAACCCTATCGTATACACCTCCACCAACCGTTGCCGGCACTCACCACTCTCTCTCTGAGTAAAAAAAAACTTACCCGTGACGTCTCCTGTGTACCTACTGCCCAGCACGATAAACCTGTCTCCTCTAGTGGCAACCATTTCAGACCTGGGGTAAGCCTCTGACTATTCACACGATCAATGCCTCTCATCATCTTGTACACATCTCCAAGGAGAAAATGCTGAGTTCACTCAACCTATTCTCTTAAGGCCTGCTTCCCAATCCAGGCATATCCTTGTATCCTTGTATATCCCCTCTGCACCATTTCTATGGCTTCCACGTCTTTCCTGTAGTGAGACGACCAGAACTGAGCATAGTACTCCAAGTGGGGTCTGACCACGGTCCTATGTAGCTGCAACATTACTTCTCGGCTCCTAAATTGAATTCCACGATTGATGAAGGCCAACACACAGTATGCCTTCTTAACCACAGGTTCAACCTGCGCAGCTGCTTTGAGCGTCTATGGACTCGGACCCCAAGATCCCTCTGATCCTTCGCACTGTCAAGAGTCTAACAATTCGTACTATATTCTACCATCATATTTGACCTACCAAAATGAACTACTTGAAACATATCTGGGTTGATCTCTAACATTACCAAGCTCTCTGAACCTTTTGTAAACTTTTCTTTTTCTTGACTAGATTTATTACAGCCTTTGTACGCCACGGTTCCTGTACCCTACCAGAACTTGCCTAACATAATTTACCTCATTGGAACATACCTACACAGAATTCCACACAAACATCCCCTGAACATTTGTAACATTTCTTCCGTAATTTTCCCTGAGAACATCGGTTTCGAATTTTAGCTTCCAGTTTTATGCTTGATAGTCTTATCATTCCCTTACTCCATTTAAATGCTTTTCCAACTTCTATCTCCAATGATATTGTAAAGGGGATAGTGTTATGATAGCTATCTCCAACATTTTCTCCCACTGAGACATCTGACACCTGACCAGCTTCATTTCCCAATTCCAGATCAAGTACAGACTCTCCTCTTGTGGGCTTATCTACTGCCTGTTTGAAGAAATCTTCCCTGACACAAGTTCTACGCTGTTGTTTGCCTTCCTGAAATACGATAGCTCAAACTAAATTGCATGTGCTGCTGTTCGACCCACTTACTCAGCGAATTGAGATCCCTCTGTCAGAGATAACTGTCTTCACTGCTTAAAACGCCAGAAGCGTTAATGCCTACATACCGTGTATTGTATAATCCGCTATAAATAATCGATATAGTTGAGAAAGATCACTGGTCCCACCACAGACCACCCGTGAACAACGCTAGGGACAGACTTCCAGTCTGAGAGATGGACTGCAACCCTAAACCTTGTCATCCTTCCCCAAGCCCATCGGATACCTAATCACCCACTCCTCCCTGCGTCGCGCACCATCTCCCAGAGCGGTAGACCATTTGGGGCCTTGTTAAAATCTAGAACATTACATCCAGCACATCAACTTAATCAGTCCTTCACAATCAAACTGGTCAGACAGATCTCCTTGGGTTCCACATCATCTCCAGACCAGTCTACCATCTGAGACCTTGTTAATAGCCTTGTTCAATCCTCTGTATGGTACATCTACTACCAATTCCTGGTCTGTCCTCCCCAGTCAAATCCGCCCGACAAATCGACAGGGCTCTCACGCCACCTGTCATCTCCTTTCCCCTTTCTATTCTACTCTCCCTATTTTACCCTCATACGCCCAGTTTCACTGCTCCATTCTTTCTCGGTCTCTCTCTACATTTCTGTCTACCATCTTCCAGAGTGATCTACCATCTGGATTAATGACACTGGACTTGTCAAACGTCCATTATAGCTATCAACCCGGACAGTCAAATTCGCCTGGGTCCCCACACCTTTACACAGAGTCGTCGACCAAGTGAAAAGAAAAAGATTTCTTTCTTCCCTGTTCACCATATCTATTACCTTATTCTCATGAAACGTCCTGGTTCCTCACTAAAAATATTAACACTGCTCCGCCCATGACCGCAAGAAACTGCAGAGCGTTGTGGAAAGAGCTGAGCCCAGCTCCGAAACCGGCTTCCCCTCCATGAACTCTATCTACACATACTGTTGTTTCGATAAAGCACCCAGCGTCATCAAAGGTCCCCGGACATTCTGTCTTCTGCACCCTCCCATCGGAGGGAAAATGCGGAAGCATGTATCAGGAGGCTCAAGGACAGCTTCTACACTACAGTAATCAGACAATTGAACGGACCCCTAATACGATAAGATCTACTCTTGACCTCAAATCTTCCTCTTCGTCGCTCTTGAACCTTATAGTCTGCCTGCACTGCAATCTTTCTGTAATTTGGATGCTTTCTTCTGCATTCACGATTGAGTAACCTTGTTCTGCTCCAATGAAGTGACCTGTATCTGTGGATGTGGGTGGGATCTCTCCTGTCTGTGATGTATATAAACGATCTGGATGAGAATGTGGGTGGGTGGTTTAGTATGTTTGTAGCTGATACTTTGATAGAGGCCCTGAAAATAATTCCGCAGGACACGCATCAGTTTCTGATATTGGATGGAGGAATGGCAGATGGTGTTTAACCCGGACAAACGGAAAATGTTGCACCTTTGCTGGTCGGATGTTCAGAGATAGCCCAGTACTAAAGCCAAAACCCTGAAGTGTGTTGTTTAGCAGAGCGATCTTGCAGTCGAAAACCATTGTTCATGGCCGTGCTTTCTGATATGATGGTTAAGAAGGCTTACATCATGATTGACATTATTAGTTGGGGCATTGGGTTTAAAAGTTCGGCTGTTATAATGCAACTTTATAAAAATGTCTAGCTATGCTGAGTCAGGCGTATTGAATCTCATTCCCAAATGTGAAATGTCTAACACCAGAGGGAATGCATCCTGGACAACATTGCCGGCCGAAGAGCCTGCTCCTCTGCTGTACTGACTGGTCTCCGATGCAGGATCTTCGAAACACACAAAGCCTTGTTAAATGTCCAGGTTCTCACAAGTTTTGGCCACAGACAGCAGAGTTCCCTGTGCGGAATCGTGGGTGACACCACCAGTCACGGACGTCCGCCGCCCTCTGTGTTCTGTGGACAAGCCAGAACCGAAACCGAATTGCCAATTCACTGTGAATCCCATTCATCGCAATCTTGTAAATGGCTCTCCTATGAGAGAGACTTTGTCAAAGGCCCGTCTACAGTCAATCCTTCAACTCTTACATACTGTTCGGGTCATATTTGACCCGTTTTGACATTTGAAAACAGTAAGAACACTCCAAATGCCATTTGTTTGGCCGAATTTTGATGACGTTTGCTAAAGTGGCAAAAAATGCGCAACAATTAAACCATTTAATTATTTTTTATATTGAAGCTTGCTCCTTGCCAGCAGCCACAAAACAAAGAAACGCAATGGAGTCCACTAAAATCCCCACAAAATGTTTATCCCCACAAGACCGTCATTTATCTCATGCGTGGAAATGGAACAAAGCGGGCGAACAATAATACAGATAGGAAAAATAATAAACCCATGACACTATCCCTTTCCACTCTTTCGCACCCCCTCTCTCTCCCTTTACCTCTTCTCCTCTCTCTCCCACTTTTTCCTACCCTCACTCCCCCTCTCTTCCCCACTCTTCCGCCGTCTCTCTCACACACATCAAACTCCCCATTAAAACTGAACATAGCTTCCACTTCTCACGCCGCCTTTTTCTCTTTCCTTTCCCTTCCCGTTTCCTCTCCCCCATTCTCTCACATTTTCCCGCCCATCGCTCCCCTCCCATCATCCCTTTTCTTCTCCCTCTGTTTATCTGAATGGTCTCTCCACAGGTCCGCGTAAACGGGAGCCGAACGAGAACATCGGAAATAGACCGCACCGTAAGATCCGCCTACTCTACATAGTTATCTCCGTCCTCGTCGCGATAGTGATCGGGCTCTCGATCCACGGTGAGTCGAACGTACTCCGGTTGGAGTCAAACCGTAAATTAACAGAGTGGAATAAAACCTGAATGTAAAGCCTTACAGCGACACGTACACGCCACTCAACGTGTACCTCACCACGTATCTCACCATGACACTGACACCTTCCGCTCCGTGACACCGACACGTACCTCACCATGACACTGTCACGCCCCTGACGGTGAAACTGACACTACACCCTCCTTGACAGGGACACAACTCCCACAGTGGTACCGTTACGTCCACAGCGTGACACCGACTTCTACCCAACCGTGACGCCGAAAAATACTAAACTCTGAATCCAGACGGTCACTTCCCCGTGGATCCCATGTATCAAAATCCTCTGGCAGAGCCTCTCCTGAGGGACCCATCAAACACCCCCAGCTCCAACTTAATCGATCACATTCGGGAGACGTGACAAAATCTCTAGAATCAGAGAGACGCTTGTCAGCCCTGGGCAGTCAAGGGATTTGTCTCACAGCGATGAGGCTCAATGTAACTGAGATTGAGAGAGGGAGGGGTGATCGTGGTGGAAGGAGAGACCGCGGCTGGTGGGTGGAAGGGAGTCCCAGTGGGGGAGACGGCTAATTTCACGCGCACACTGACAGAGAACATGAGAAATAGATCGAACCGTAGGATCTGCCTTCTCCGCTTCCTTACGTCCGCTATTATCGGGATTGTAGCCGGGATCACGAGCCATGGTGAGCCGAACGGGCTCCAAATGGAGGCAGATTGAAAATAAATTGTTATTGCAAAACATCACAGGGACACCGGACGCCCTTCACCGTGACACTAAGACAGAACTCATTGTGATACCAAGACGCCCCGTGACCGACATGACCCGTCCAGCTCTGCATCGTGACAAAGACTCACACGTCACACGTAGACGACGATAACATAGATGACAATACCACACACATCACAGTGAGACCGACACGCTCATCACCGTGACACTGAGGTACCGTACACCGTGACACCCCTACGCTCCTCAACGTGATCCGCTCTACACCGCATCGTGACAAAGACTCACACGTCACTGTGACACCCCTTACCGAGACAGTATCGCCCCTCAACATAACGCAGATATACTGCTCACTGAGGCAATTACCCACACCTCACCCTGACACAGGCAAACCCTCTCCGTGATACCAACACCGAAATTCGTAGTGAAACCTACATAGTACACACCGTGACATTGACGCAAACCAAAGCTGACACTGACACACCTACCGTAGCCATGACATGCCTCTCACCGTGACACAGACACACTCCTCTCTGTGAGACTACCACACCCCACACTACGACACAGATACTCTTCCCACCGTGACACCAGCACGCCCCTCACTCTGAAATTTCCCTCGCCGTGACATCGAGATACACTTCATTGTGATCCGGCACAACTTTCACCGGGTCACAAAAACACCTAACACAGTGACACCGACATGTCCCTCACAGCAACTCGGATATGACCGACAGGATACTGACGTGGACCCCCATTGTAACATGAACAAAACCTTCGCCGGGACAATGATATATTCCTCAGCGTGACACAGACACGCCCCTCAAGGTGGCGCCGACGCCTCTCACTGTGCCACCATCACACCCTTCACTGTGACACCCTTCACCGTGACACTGACACAACACTCTCTGTGACCCGTTCGGTACGTGACGCTGACTCACGTGTCACTGTAAACGCTAAACATCCTTCACCATCTCTCTCAGTAACACAGCTTCGTCAGTCTCAGATCACTATCGACCGAAACTACCACGAGTTTAACTCAACCCTTCAATCCAAGATAGCTGAGATTTCTGCGCTCAACTCTAATCTGACCGATCTTAAACGAAGGCACAGCGATCTCCGTCACCAGTTCACTGAGATGGAAACGAAGTACAGATCTGTCAACGAAACCAAGGCTCAAATCTGTGAATTGTTGACCAGCAGAAGAGGTGAGGCATCATCCCCCTCTTTCACCCGCTCCTCATCATTGGGCAGGCATGAAGCGTCACTCTGTGCCTGATATCGGGAGTGTGTGAAGAGATGGTATGGAGGGTGATTCATTCTGTGTTTGACCCGGTGAGTGTGTGATGGGGCCGCGTGGAGGCAGCTTCCCTCTGTGTCTGACACTTTGCTCTGTGGTGTGTTGTGAGGCCTTCGAGGGACAATCATTCTCATTCTGAGACAGCGGGAGAGCTAAGAACGCGAGCAGATTGAGAGGGGGAAGGACATTTCTTCGGCAGTTTGAACGGGATTTTCAAGCGCGTGAAGGTCGGCCTCGGAGGCAGCAGGAGAGTTTAAAAAAGATTAACGGAGCGGGCGACGGAGTAGTGGGAGACAGAGTAGGAAGGGTTTGGCTTGAGAGGCTTCGGCGAGCAGAGACTGGGAACGAGCTTACTCCCAGTGAGGTAAGGCCGGGTCAGCTCCTTTAATTAATCTAATTAGTTTAGAATTAGGTAATAGAGGCAGCAGTTAGGGCAGTCGAGTGCTCCGTTTGCGGGATATTGGAAGTCAGGGCGAGCAAAGTTGTCCCTGATGACTACACCTGTAAAAGTTGCATCAGCTGCAGCGCCTGACTACACCGTGTTAGGGATCTGGAGCTGGAGCTGGATGAACTTCGGATCATTCGGGAAGCAGAGGCAGAAATAGACAGGAGTTTCAGGGAGATAGACGCTCCTAGGAGTCTGAAGACAGGTAGTTGGGTGACTGTCGGGAGAGGGAAGGGGAATAGACAGGAAGAGCAGAGCACCCCTGTGACCGTTCCCATCGACAATAAGTATACCGTTTTGGATACTGTTGGTGGGTATGACCTACCAGGGACAAGTTGCAGTGGTCAAGTCTCTGACTGGACCCTCAGCTCCGAAGCGAAGGAGCGAAAGGAGGAGAACAGTAGTGATATTTACGGTGGCAGATAAGAGGTTCTGTGGGAGAGATCGAGAATCTCGAGAGCAAACACGAGGAAATCTGCAGATGCTGGAAATTCAAACAACAACACACACTAAATGCCGGTGGAACACAACAGGCCGGGTAGCATCTATAGGGAGAGGCGATGTCGACGTTTCGGGCCGAGACCCTTCGTCACGCCTAACCGAAAGGAAAGATAGTAAGAGATTTGAAAGTAGTGGGGGGAGGGGGAAATGCGAAATGGTAGGAGAAGACCGGAGGGGGTGGGATGAAGCTAAGAGCTGGAAAGGTGATTGGCAAAAGGTATACGGAGCTGGAGATGCGAAAAGATCATGGGACGGGAGGCCTCAGGAGAAAGAAATTGGGGGGGGGGGAGGGTGAGCACCAGAGGGAGAACAGGCAAACAACTAAATATGCCAGGGATGGCGTAAGAAGGGGAGGAGGGGCATTAACGGAAGTTATAGAAGTCAATGTTCATGCCATCAGGTTGGAGGCTACCCAGCCGGTATATAAGGTGTTGTTCCTGCAACCTGAGTTTGGATTCATTTTGACAATATAGGAGGCCATGGAAAGACATATCAGAATGGGAATGGGACGTGGAATTAAAATGTGTGGCCATTGGGAGATCCTGAGTTTTCTAGCGGACCGAGCGTTGGTGTGCAGCGAAACGGTCTCCCAGTCTGCGTCGGGTCTCACCAATATATAAAAAGCCACACCGGGAACACCGGACGCAGTATACCACACCAGCTAACTCACAGGTGAAGTGTCGCCTCACCTGGAAGGACTGTCTGGGGCCCTGAATGGTGGTGAGGGGGGAAGTGTATGGGCAGGTGTAGTACTTGTTCCGTTTACAAGGATAAGTGCAAGGAGGGAGATCGGTGGGAAGGGATGTGGGGGGGGGGGGGGACAAGTGGACAAGGGAATCGAGTAGGGAACGTACCTGAACTGTAAGGAGACTAAAATCCTTGCGGGAAGGTATGGTAATGCTGCTCCGGGGGTTGTAAACTAGATTTGCACGGCGAGGGGAAGCAGCGTGTTACAGATAGCGAGGTGGTGGAAGATAAAAGTCATGCAAGAACTGCAAGTATAGTGCATTGAGTATACCCAGAGCTAACATATAAAGAGGCTTTGATGAAAGAGAAGCAGAATAAAGGGTGTAAGGGCAGTAAGGTAGGAGGACTAATGTTGTTTACTTCAATGCAAGAAACATCAGGAACAAAGTTGATGTACTGAGAGTTTGGATACATACATGGAAGTACGATGTAGAGGCCATTACAGAGACTTGGCTGGCACCAAGGCAGAATTGGATTCTCAATATTCCTGGATGTCAGTGTTTTAAGAGGGATAGAGAGGGGGTGGAACTGGGAGAAGGGGTGGCATTACCGGTAGGGGATACTACTACAGCTATTGATAAGGCGGGTAATGTAGCGGGATCCTCTATTGAGTCAGTATGGATGGAAGCCAGGAACCGGAAGGGAGCAGTTATTCGTTTGCGAATATTCTTTAGGCACCCTGGCAGCAGCAGAGTCACCAAGGGACAGATTGGGAGGCAGATTTTTGAATTCTTCAAAAAATAACAGGGTTGTTATCATGGGTGACTTTAACTTCCCTAATATTTATTTGACACCTAATTAGTTCCAATGGTGAAGATGGGCAGAGTTTGTTCAGTGTCACAGTAGGTTGACAGGCCGACTAGGGGGAATGTCATACAATATCTACTATTAGGTAACGAACCGAGTCAGGTCACATAACTCTGGTGAGCATCTGGGGGACAGTGATCACCGCTCCCTGGCCTTTAGCATTATCAAGGAAAAGGATAGAATCAGAGATGAAAGGATGTTTTTTTAATGGGGAACGGCAAATTATGAGGCTATAAAGCTAGAACTTGCTGGTGTGAATTGGGAAGATGTTTTTGCGGGGACATGTGCTATGGGCACGTGGTCGATGTTTAGCGATCTCTTGAAGGATATAAGGGATACATTTCTCCCGGTCAGGAAAATAAAAATGGTAGGGTAAAGGAACCATGGGTGTCAAGTGAGATGGAAAATCTGGTCAGGTGGAAAAAGGCAGCATTCATGATGTTTAGGAAGCAAGGATCAGATCGTTCTATTGAGGAAGTTAGAGTCGCAAAAAAAGGAGCGAAAGAAGGGGCTGAGGAGAGCAAGAAGGAGGCATGAGAAGGCCTTGGCGAGGTGGGTAAAGGAAAAGCCTAAGGCATTCTTCAATGCCTTAACGGCATTGAACAAAGGGATAATGGGAGTGAAGGCAGGACCGATTGGAGATAAAGGTGGAAAGATGTGCATGGAGACTGTGGAATTCAGGGAGGTCCTCATGAGTATTTCTCTTCGGTATTCAGAAATGAGGGGGAACTTGATGACGGTGAGGACAATATGAGTGAGGTTTAAGATCTACAGCATTGTTGATATTAAGTGAGTGGAGGTGTTAGATTTATTAAAATACATTAGGACGGATAAGTCCCGAGTGCCTAAAATAATATTCCCCAGGCTGCTCCACCGAAGGGATTGCTGACTCTCTGGCTAGGATCTTTATACCCTCGTTGTCCCTGGGAATGGCACCAGTGAACTGGACAGAGGCGAATATTTTCCCCTTCTTCAAATAAGTTAGTAGGGTTAGTCCGGGTAATTATTGACCAGTGAGCCTTACGTCTGTGGTGGGAAAGCTGTTGAAAATATTCTAACAGATAGAATTTGTTACTATTTGGAGAATCATGATCTGTTCAGGGACAGTCAGCATGGCTTTGTGAAGGTCAGACTGTGTCTAATAAGCCTGATAGAGTTCCTTGAGGAGGACAAGGCATATAGATGAGGTTAGTGCAGTAGACGTGATATAGATGGATTTTAGTAAGGTATTTGACAAGGTACCACACGGTCTGCTTATTCAGAAAGTCAGAAGGCATGGAATCCAGGGAAACCTGGCCAGGTGAATTCAGAATGGACTTGCCTGCAGAAGCAGATGGTTGTGGTGAAGGGAGAAGATTGGATTGGAGGGTTGTGACCAGTGGTGTCCCACAAGGATCGGTTCTAGGACACCTAATTTTCGTGGTCTTTATTAATAACCTAGATGTTGGGTAGAATTGTGGGTTAGCAAGTTTGCAGACGACACAAAGGTCGGTGATGTTGTAGATAGTGTAGAAGATTGTCGAAGATTGTAGAGAGACATTGATAGGATGCAGAAGTGGGCTGAGAAGTGGCAGATGGAGTTCAACCCGGAGACGTGAGAGGTGGTACACTTTGGAAAGGCAAACTCCAAGGCAGAGTTCAAAGTAAATGGCAGGACACCTAGTAGTGTGGAGGAGAGAGGGATATGGGGGTACTTGTCCATAGATCCGAGAATGTTGCCCCACAGGTTTATAGGGTAGTTAAGAAAGCTTATGGTATGTTAGATTTCATAAGTCGAGGGATAGAGTTTCAGAGTCACGAGGTAATGATGCCGCTCTATAAAACTCTTGTTAGGCCACCCTTGGAGTACTGTGTCCAGTTCTATTCGCCTCACTATTGGAATGATGTGGAAGCATTGGAAAGGGTACACAGGAGATTTAGAGAGTATGGATTATGATCCGAGAATAAGGGTGCTAGGGCTTTACTCTTTGGAGAGGAGAAGTATGAGAGGAGACATGATAGAGGTATGGAAGACGTTAAGAGGAATAGATAGAGTGGACAGCCAGCGGCTCATCCCAAGGGCACCACTGCTCAATACACGAGGACATAGCTTTAAGGTAAGTGGTGGGAAGTTCAAGGGGGATTATAGAGGTAGGTTTTCTTAACTCAAGAGGTGGCTGGTGCGTGTAATTCACTGTCTGAATCAGTGGTGGAGTCAGAAACACAAGTGAAATTTAAGCGACTACTAGGTTTATGTTGGAATTTAAGGTGGGGTGATATATGGGAGACAGGGTTCAAGGGTCGGTATAACATAGTGTGCTGAAAGACCTGTACTATCGTGCACTATTCTACATTCTGTGTCAATGTCTGTTTCTCGTCTGTACTGAGGAAGTTTCTTTCCGTGGAGTGTGTGATGGGGACGTGAAGAGAGAGATTCACACTGTGTCTGACCAAGACTGTGTATTATCGGAAGCTGTGCCTGCAGCTTGAATCTATGTCTCACCCCGTGTGCGTATGATGGGTCTCTGTCTTTGACACATTGTGCGCGTGATGAGAATGAATGGCGGGAAGTCGGGTGAGTGAATGCGTTTGGAGGGAGGGGTCTGACACCGGGAACAGTGACTGGATGGTGTTTCGCTCTCTTTCATATAGCAGGGTCGTGTGATAGGTCGTTGCGGATTCTCTGTGTGCCTGACCCCGGGAGACTGTGACTAGCCGGTGTGGAGGGAGATTCACTCTGTGTCTGACCCCGGGAGTGTGTGACGGGACGGTGTGGAGGGAGATTCACTCTGTGTCTGACCCCGGGAGTGTGTGATGGGACGGTGTGGAGGGAGATTCACTCTGTGTCTGACCCCGGGAGTGTGTGATGGGTCGGTGCGGATGGAGATTCACTCTTTATCTGACCCCGGGAGTGTGTGATGGGATGGTGTGGAGGGAGATTCACTCTGTGTCTGACCCCGGGAGTGTGTGATGGGACGGTGTGGAGGGAGATTCACACTGTGTCTGGCCCCCGGAGTGTGTGATGGGATGGTCAGGGAGGAAATTCACTCTGTGTCTGACCCCGGGAGTGTGTGATGGGACGGTGTGGAGGGAGATTCACTGTGTCTGACCCCGGGAGTGTGTGATGGGACGGTGTGGACAGCGATTTTATTTGTGTCTGACCCCGGGAATGTGTGATGGGACGGTGTGGACGGCGATTTTCTCTGTGTCTGACCCCGGGAGTGTGTGATGGGACGGTGTGTAGGGAGCTTCACTCTGTGTCTGACCCCGGGAGTGTGATATGGGAAAGTGTGGAGGAAACTTCACTCTGTGGCTGACAGTCGAGATTATGTTTTGTGAGAGTGGTTTGGGAACTTCACTACATGTCTGACATCGGGAATAAGTGATGGGACAGGGCAGATAGAGATTCACTCTGTCTCTGACGCGGCGGGTCTGAGTGATCGGACGGTTCGCAGAGATCGTCACTTTACAACTCAACCCATATATGTGTGATGGGACAGTGTGGTTGGAACTTCACTCTATGTCTGTCCCGGGAGTGTGTGATGGGTCGGTGTGGAGGAAGATTCACTCTGTGTCTGACCCGGGGAGTGTGTGATGGGAAAGGGTGGAGGGAGATTCACTCTGTGTCTGACCGCGGGAGTGTGTGATGGGACGGTGTGGAGGGAGATTCACCATGTGTGTGACCCCGGGAGTGTGTGATGGGACGGTGAGGAGGGAGATTCACTCTGTGTCTGACCCGGGGAGTGTGTGATGGGACAGCGTGGAGGGAGATTCATTCTGTGTTTGAACGCGGTAGTGTGTGAAGGGACGGTGTGAAGGTATCCGTATTCTATGCCTAACTCCCGGCCGTACGGATGGAGATTCACTGTTACTTGGTCGGAACTTCCAGAGCAAACTTGTTCCCAGAAGCTGGGGTTAATTTGGGAACCGACGCGGGCTGTTGGTAGATAGTGTGTAGTTGAATTAACACAGATGTTTAGGGAGGAGATTGAGCATTGCAAATACTTTTGGGACCGTCACGGGACTCTGTGGAGAGGGTAAGGCTCTGAGTTTACCTTGGGAACTTACACTGATCTGTGGGGAGAGAGTAGGAAGTGTGAGTACGTTGGGGTATAGAGGGGAGGTTGGAAGAAGTGGAGAGCGGTACTGATGGGGGAATCGACAGTTACAGGTAGAGACAGGATGATCTCTGGTCGTGACAGAGGCTCCAGGATGATTTGTTGCCTCCCGGGTGCCAGGGTCAGGGATGTCTGATCGCGTGCACAGTATATTCAAGTGGGAGGATGAGCAGCCAGATGTCATCGTACACATCGGTACCAATGTCGTAGGAAGAAAGAGTGAGGACGTCCTGAGGAATGAGACTAGAGAGCTTGTAGGAAGTTAAAGTGCAGGACCTTAAGGGCAGTAATCTCAGGATTGCTACCTGTGCGACGTGCTTGTAAGGGTAAGCGTAGGATTCTCTAGAGGATGACACGTGGCCGTGGAACTGGTGTAGGGGGCAGGGTTTCCGATTTTTGGATCATAGCGACCTCTTCTGGTGCAGGTTGGGGCTGTACAGGGGAGAGGTGTTACACCTGAACTACAGGGGATTCAATATATTTGCAGGGCCGTTTGCTCGCTATTGGGGAGGGTTTAAACTAGATTTGCAGGGGGAATGGGAACCACAGTGCCACAGCAGATAGTGGAGCGGGGTGAAAATAAATGATGTTAAAAGTTCATGCTGTTTGAAATAGAAGGGTTGTGTGTGGTGCTAATAAGCTTCTGACGAGCGTCTATTTGAATGCGAGGAGTGTTGTGGAGAAGCCTGGGGAGCTGAGGGCGTGGTTTGACACGTGGAATTATGGCATTGTAGCCATTAGTGAACCTTGGCTACAGGAGGGGCAGGACTGGCAGCTTAATGTTCCAGGGTTCTGATGCTTCAGACGCGATAGAGACAAAGTGAAGACGGATGGAGGAGTGGGATGGCATTGCTAGTCAGGGAAAATGTTACAGCAGTGCTCAGGCAGGACAGATTACAGGGCTTGTCTACGGAGGCAAAGTGCGTAGAGCTGAGAATCAGGAAATGTATGACCACATTAATGGGGTTGTATTGTAGACCACCCAATAGTCAGCGAGAATTGGAGGAGCAAATCTGCAGAGAGATAGCAGACAACTGCAGGAAACATAAAGCTGTGATAGTAGGGGATTAATTTTTCCACATATTGATTGGGATTCCCATACTGTTAAACGTAAAGACGGGTTAGTGTTTGTAAAATATGTTCAGGAAAGGTTTCAAAATCAACATGTAAAGGTACCAACTAGACAGTATGCAATATTAGGTATCCCATTAGGAAACGACTTAGGACAAGTGACGGAAGTGTGTGTAGGGGAACACTTTGGGTCCAGTGATCATAACGCCATTAGTTTCAACTTGCTCATGGATAAAGATAGATCGGGTCCTCGATTTGAGGCACTAAACTGGAAAAAGGCCAAATGTGAAGAAATTAGAAAGGCTCTAAAAAGCTTGGATTGGGACAGGTTGTTCTCTGGCAAGGGTTTAATTGGTAAATGATAGGCCTTCAAACGAGAAGTTTTGAGAGCGCAAAGTTTGAATGTTCCTGTCAGGATTAAAGGCAAAGTGAATAAGAATAAGGAACGATAGTTTTTGAGGGAAAAAAAGAGGAGAGAGATATATATGACAGGTATGGGGAACGGAGCAAATAAGGTGTATGAGCAGTATAAAAAGTGCAAGAAACTACATAATAAAATACATAATACAGAAAAGAAGCCAGTGACTAGTAGTGTGCCTCAGGATCTGTACTGGATCCAATGCTGTTTGCCATATACATTAATGATCTGGATGATGGGGTGGTAAATTGGATTAGTAAGTATTCAGATGATACTAAGATAGATGGCGGTGTGGATAATGATGTAGGTTTTCAAAGCTTGCGGAGAGATTTAGGTCAGTTAGAAGAGTGGGTTGAGTGATGGCTGATGGAGTTTAATGCTGATAAGTGTGAGGTGCTAAATTCTGGTAGCAATAATCGAAATAGGACATACATGGTAAATGGTAGGGCATTGAGGAATGCAGTAGAACAGAGTGATCTAGGAATAATTGTTCATAGTTCCCTGAAGCTGGAATCTCATTTGGACAGGGTGGTCAAGAAAGCTTTTGAATGTTGCCCTTTATAAATCAGAGCATTAAGTTTAGGAGTTGGGATGTAATGTTAAAATTGTACAATATATTTGTAAGATCGAATTTGGAGTATTGTTTACAGTTGTGTTCACCGAATTATAGGATGGATGTCAACAAAATAGAGAGAGTGCAGAGAAGATTTACCAGAATGTTACCTGTGTTTCAGCACCTAAGTTACAGGGAAAGTTTGAACAAGTTAGGTCTTTATTCCTTGGAGCGTAGAAGGTTGAAGGGGGACTTGATAGAGGTATTTAAAATAATGAGGAGGATAGATAGGATTGACGTGGATAGGCTTTTTTTTCCCATTGAGCGTAGGAGAGATTCAAACAAGAGGACATGAGTTGAGAGTTAGGGGGCAAAAGTTTAAGGGCAACACGAGGGGAAATTTCATTACTCAGAGAGTGGTAGCTGTGTGGAACGAGCTTCCAGTAGAAGTGGTAGAGGCAGGTTCGGTATTGTCATTTAAAGTAAAATTGGATGGGTATATGGGCAGGAAAGGAATGGGCTGTGTGCGGCGCATCGGGACTAGGTGAGAGTAAGCGTTTGACAGGGACTTGAAGGGCTGGGATGGCCTGTTTAAGTAATGTAATTGTGATCTGGTTATATGCGACACCTCCACCTCTTGCTTCTCCGATTGTATCACATCTGAAACAACGAAATCCAGAAATATTTAGTTTCCAATCACACTCCTCCTGCAACCATGTTTCACTAATTGCTACAGCATAATATTTCCAGGTATCAATCCACGCTCTAAGCCCAGCCACCATTCTTACAATACTCCTAGCATTAAAGTAACTGCATTAAAGTAGTTCTCCACCTCTGAATCTCTTTTTTATCCCTAACGGTGCAAACAACATTAATATCTTTATTATTCTTTCTTCTCCACTGCATCTTCCGTCTGAGCGCACCCCTTTTCTATCACCTGTCTATCCTCCCTCACATACCGTCTACAAGCTTTCTCTATTTAACAAACCTCCTCTCGCCTAGTCTCTTCAAATTGCTTCCCACTACTAACCAGTCTATTTTAAAGTCTCTCTAGTAGCAAATCTCCCCGCCTGGATATTGTTCCCCCGAGGATTAAAGTGCATCCCGTCCCTTTTGTACAGGTCACACCTGCCCCAAAGAGGTCCCAATGATGTAGAAACTTGAATCCCTGCCCCTTGCTCCAATCCCTCAGCAACGCATTTATCCTCTACATCATTCTATTCCTAGTCTCACTGTCGCGTGGCACAGGCAGTAATCCCGAGATTAATACCTTTGTGGTCCTTCTACTCAACTTCTTTCCTGACACCCTATATTCTTCTTTCAGGACCTCTTCCCTGTTCCTATCTATGTGATTGGTACCTATATGTACCACGGCCTCTGGCTTCTCATACTCCCACTTCAGGATATCTTGGACGCGATCAGAAACATCCCGGACCCTAGCACCAGGGAGGCAATCTACCATCCGTGTCTCCTGACTGCGTCCACAGAGTTGCCAATCTGAACCTCTAACTATCGAGTCCTCTACTACTACTGCCTTCCTCTTCCTTTCCCTACCCTTCTGAGCTACAGGGCCGGACTCTGTGCCGGAGGAACGGCCACTGTTGCTTCCTCCACGTAGGCTGCCCCCCCACCCCCAACCGTACTCAAATAGGAGTACTTATTGTCAAGGGGTACAGCCACTGAGGTACTCTCTTGTACCTAAACTCTTCCTCTTCACTGTTCTAACCGTGACTCACTTGTCTGCCTCCCGTGGCCCCGGTGTGACCACCTGCTGTAACTCCTCTCTATCAACTCTTCACTCTCCCTCACTAGACGGAGGTCATCGAGCTGCAGCTCCATTTCCCTGGCACGGTCGCTTAGGAGTTGCAGCTCGGCGCACCTGGCTTCCTTCTCCAAATCTTCTCCAAATGAAGGAAGTCTAATCCAGGATTAGTGTTGACCAGGAATGCCAGATTTGGGGACTTTGGGAGACTCCCAGCCTCCTCAAGGATTGCATCTACAGCTGGTGCATTGAGATGAGGCTCCTTAAGGACCGTATTAGAGATCAGGAGCTGCAAATTGCTGACCTTCATCTAATTAGGGTAAGTGAGGAGGTGATTGATAATACCTATATGAGATAGTGGGCAGCACCGCTGTGACAGGTCCCTTCCCCAACCCCCAGAAATCGATATATCGTTTTAGATACCTTTGGAGAGGTTAAACTGAATAAAGAAGACCACGGCGAACGGTCCTCTGTCACTCTGCCTATTGCTGTGATCAAGACAGCAGGGAGAAGTAGAAGCAAAAGAATTACGAAAGAAAGTTGGCAATTCACATAAAAAGGATGCTAAGAGTTTCTTCTTTTAACATATGAAGAGTAAAAGAGCGAGACGGGTAGATATAGGACTGATTGAAAATCCTGCTGGAGAAATTGTAACAAACAGAAGGTAGAGGAAATAAATGGGTATTTTGCATCAGTCTTCACAGTGGAAGACATTAGCAACATACCTGATAGCCAGCGGTAGCAGAGACTGGAATTACGTACAGACAAGATTACTGGAGAGAAAGTGCTTCGGAAGCTAAATGGACTAAGGATAGATAAGTCTCTTGGACTGGATAAGGTTCACCCACGGGTTCTAACGGAGGTGGCTTTGGAGATTGTGCAGGCATTGGAAATGATCTTCTGGGGATTAATAGACTCTGGTATGGTTCCTGGGGACTGGAAGGTCGCAAACGTACTGCCGCTATTTATGAAAGCAGGGAGGCAGCAAAAAGTAAACTACAGACCTATTAGTCTGACATCGGTAGTTGGAAAGTTATTGGAGTCGATGCTCAAGGATGAGGTTATGAAATCCCTCCAGGTACATGACAAGATAGGCCCAAGCCAGCATGGTTTCATGAAGGAAAGATCCTGCTTCACTAACCCATTACAATTTGTTGAGGTAATCTGAAATAAGATTGACAAGGGAGAGTCTGTGAATGTTGAGTATTTGGATTTTCAAAAGGCCTATGAATAAGGTGCCGCATAAGAGGTTGCTTAATAAGATGAGGGCCCATGGAATTACAGGAAAAATATCGGAATGGGTGGAGCATTGGTTGATGGGCAGAAAGCAAATTGTGGGAATAAAGGGATCCTATTCTGCTTGGTTGCCTTTCACTAGTGGCGTTCCGCAGGGGTCGGTGATGGGGGCGCTACTTTTTACACTGTTTTTCTATGTTTTAGATTACGGATTAAATGGTTTTGTGGCTAGGTTTGCGGATGACACCAAGATAGGTGGAGGAGCAGGGAGTGTTGAAGATACGGAAAGGTTGCAGAGAGACTTGGTCAGTTTAGGAGAGAGGGCAAAGAAATGGCAGATGAGATGCAATATTGAGAAATGTACGGTTGTAGATTTTGGATGAAGAAAAGATCGGACTGATTATTATTTAGATGGGGAGAAAATCCAAAAATCCGAAGTGCAAAGGGACTTGAGGGTCCTCGTGCAGGATACCCTAAAGGTTAACCAGCAGGTTGGATCGGCAGTAAGGAAAGCGAATGCTATGTTGGCATTCATTTCAAGAGCAACAATGTATAGGATTAAGGAGGTGTTCATGAGGCTCTATATGGCACTGGAGAGTACTCATCTGGAACACAGTGTGCAGTTTCGGGCCCCTAAGAAGGGATGTACTGAAGTTGGAGATAGTTCAGAGAAGATTTACGAGGATGATTCTTGGAATGCAGGAGCTAACATATGAAGAACGTTTATCGGCCCTTGAACTGCAATCCTTAGAGTATAGAGGAATGAGAGGGTATCTCATTGAAAGGGTTGGACGGAGTAGATGTGGAAAACCTGTTTCTCTTGGTGGGGTGTGTCCAGGACAACAGGCCACAGTCTTAGAATTAGACGGTACCCATTTAGTACAGAGAAGAAGAGAATTTTTTTACAGCGAGAGGATAGTGGATTTATTAATCACAAGGCAAAGAGGGAGAGGAGGCGGTAGTCTGTTGTTAATCTCGGAAATGTGCGATGAGACGTACGGCAAGAACGACACCCACTGTCTGGCGGGCAGTGCGTCAAGGGACAGTGTGGCGGAGAGACACCTAGTGTCTGAACCCGGGAGTGCGATATAGCGGCGCCACAGGGGGAGCTTCACTCTGCGTTCTGTAGCACGAGCGGGGAAGCACTGATACCGAATATGAGTGACGTAACAATGTGGATGGGGATTCACTCTGGGTCTGACTCCGGAAGTGTGTGATGGGACCTTGTGGAGGATCTTCCCTCTGTGTCTGACACCGGGAGTATGTGATGCAAGGGTGTGGAAGGGGATTCACTCTGGTTCTGACACCCGGGAGTGTGTGATGGGACGGTGTGGAGGAAGATTCACTCTGTGTCTGACCCCGGGAGTGTTTGATGGGAGGGTGTGGAGGGAGATTCACTCTGTGTCTGAACACGGGAGTGTGTGATGGGACGGTGTGGATTGAGATTCACTCTGTGTCTGACCCCGGGAGTGTGGGATGGGACGGTGTGGAGGGAGATTCACTCTGTGTCTGACCCCGGGAGTGTGGGATGTGACGGAGTGGAGGGAGCTTCACTCTGTATCTGACACCGGGAGTGTGTGATGGGAGGGTGTGGAGGGAGATTCACTGTATCTTGTTCCTGATTTCCAGAGCAAGCGTGTTCCAAGGACTGGATCAGAAATGAAGACCTGTGTTATTTCATATCCACGTTTACAATACCTTACGGTGAAGCGAAAGAACTTTGTTCTCACTTGCATTCAAAGCTTCTTGAAATAAATTCAACTGAGGAAGAGGTATGTGTCAGATCGACAGAATATATATCCACTACAGAATTCAAGTTCCCTCCGCACCGTCCCATCACACACTCCCGGAGTCAGAAACAGAGTGAATCTCCCTCCACATTGTCCCATCACACACTCCCGGGTTCAGACACAGAGTGAATCTCCCTCCATACCGTCCCTTCACAAACTCCCGGGTCAGACAGAGAGTGAAGCTCCATCAACACCATCCCATCACAAACTCGCGGAGTCAGACCCAGAATGAAGCTCCCTCCACACCGTCCCATCTCACACTCCCTAAGTCAGATCCAGAGTAAAGCTCACTGCACACTATCCCATCACACACACCAGCTGTCAGACCCAGAATGAAGCTCCCTCCACACCTTCCCATTACACAATCCCGGGATCTGACTCAGAGTGAATTACCCGCCGAACCATTCCATCACACACTACCGAGGTCAGACACAGAGAGCAACCCCCTCCACACTGTCTCATCACGCACTCTGGGGGTCAGGCACAGAGTGAATCTGCCTCCGCACCGTCCCATCACACACTCCCGGGGTCAGACAGAGATAGAAGCGCCCTCTACACTGCCTGTTCACACAATCCCGAGTTCTGACACAGATTGAAACTCCCTCCACGACGTCCCAGCGCTCTCTCCCGGTGTCAGACAGTGAATGTCGCTCCTTAGATTGTGCTCGATTTCAATCATTAACGATAGCAATTTAATTTCACAGAAATTTGTTACCAAAGCTGTCGAAGACCAAGACAGTGCATTCTGGGTTGGAAAATGCAAAGTCGGGTGAGATTTGTTGGCATATAAGTCTTTCAAAAGAGAACGGGTCATGGGTTCTATTCGGGGACTGATATGGATGCGAGAAGGGAGCGGACGGTGGGATTATTTTAGGTAAAGGTACAGGGCTGTTGGGTGAGCGTGAGGGGGTGGGGGTACAAGTATCTTGGGACAGACGCAGCCCTAAGGTAGAATCTGGATCGGTGGGAGCATTTTAGTGAATCAAACCTCCTGTGGGGAAAATAGAACAGTGGGATTAGTTTGGAGACTGACAGGGTTCCATGGAGAAACAGTCGGTGTGTGGGAGTAACCTGGGGACTAACGCGGGGCCGTGGGGAGAGGTTGGGGCTTTGGGAATAATTTGGGGAGATACATGGGCCTGTGGGAAGAAAGAGGGATCGTGCGGCTATTTCGGAGTCTGTCACAACTCCGTGAAGAGAGAGTTGGACAGGGGATTAATCTGGGGCTGACAGGGCTGCAGAGTGTGCAGAAGTGAAAGTGTTTTGCAAACTGGTACAGCTAGGTGGGGCGAGAGAGGGGCAGTGTGAGTATTTTGAGAACCGACACCGGTCGGTGAGGAGACATTTAGTCTGTGGGAGTATTTTGGGGACTGACACCGGTCGGTGAGGAGAGATTGAGTCAGTGGGAGTATTTTGAGAACCGACACTGGTCGGTGAGGAGGGATTGAGTCAGTGGGAGTATTTTGGGGGCAGACACCGGTCGGTCAAGAGAGACTGAGTCAGGGGGTGTATTTTGAGGACTGACACCGGTCGGTGTGGAGAGATTGAGACAATGGGAGTATTTTGGGGACTGACACCGGACTGTCTGCTGGAGTTGTGCTGTCCCTTTTGAAATTGTTTATCCTTCGTTGACAGGGAAGCGGCCTCTAACGTCGTGTACAAGGTAAACGCTGGAAAGTTCGAATGCAGTGAATGTAAATCCGGTTTGCTTGGCAGTTGCAAAAATGATCAGCACCGTTTCATTTGTGAGAAGCCCGCTCCTTTGTGCCCGGATATTCCTGAAAAGATCCCGGATCTCTGTCAAAAACCCGTGGAGCCGACTTAAATCAAGTGGCATTATTCTCTTACCTCTATTCCAGCTCTCTTCCAGACTCTGACAAACCCATCCGCTCTGACCCTCGCCCCTACACTATTCTGCTCTCTCTGCCTATGGCACTCTTACTCTGCATCTCGCTCTCTCTTTACCCTCGTTCCTTCAAACTCTTTCTCTCTCAGAACTCCTCCACTGCCGTCTCCCACTATTTTATCCCCATTTTCCTATCCCTTACTTTCAGGCCTCCCGCTACCTGTATTAAAGGACTGTACCTCATGTTTACCACCTTATCATTATCTGTGACTTATCCACCATGAGCGTTGTATCTTTGCAGGATCAGTGCGTCGCAAGAATGCAAAATTAATGTAATTTTAAAACGTTAATAAATACTGCAAAAATGTGGTCGTGGTGCTCTTGTGTCTTTTCCCGATGGTAGCAATGAGCAGGGAGCTTCTCCCCGGGGTGAGGGGCCTCAGTGATGGATGCCGCCTTTTCGAGGGTTCGCATCCTCGATGTTGGGGAGGGTTGTACCCGTGATGGAGCTGGTTGAGTCAACACCACTCTGCCGCCTTTGGCTACCTTGTGCATTGCAGCTTCCGTACCAGGCGGCGATGCAATAATTCCCAGCGATCATTTGTTGGTCTTCAATGAAAGACCAAACCTTCTCAAACGGCTAACCTTGTAATTCCTTCTGTAACGAGAGATCTATGGTGGTGATGGGAAGTGTAGAGTATGTTCTGGAATACACTGAAACTCAGACTCGAAATAAACAAGACGACAGCAAATGCATCTGAAGTTTATATCGCAAAGAATAGTTCTCGAAGTGGATCTCCTACGGTTGAGCTCTGAGTGCTCAGCACGGGGACGTCAACGACAGACTTTCCATGAAGCAATGTTGACAGGCAATAATTGTCAGTCTGAGTCTTAAAAGGGAAGTGACATCTCATCACACTCCGGGGAATGGACGTGCCGACACTTGGTTGACTGGCGCTGTTCAGTCGGGAACATGACACCTTCTCCGTGTTTGCATGAATGTGTTGGTCCCAGGACAGATCCACTGAGATGCTGACACCCGGCAACACAGGAACCTAAAATCAGACCATGAGATACAGGAGCAGAATTAGGCCATCGAGTCTGCTGCGCCATTTCATCATGTCTGATCCAGGTCCCCCACACCCCCAATCTCCTGCCTTTTCACCGTATTCCTTCATACCCTGAATAATCAAGAATCTGTCAACCTCTGACTTCAATACCCCCAATGTCGGATTCCACAGCCGCCTGTGTAACCTGTTCTACATATTTACCAAACGCTGGCTGAATACATTTCTCCCAGTCTCCGTTCTAAACGGACGGATCTCCATTGCGATGTGGGTCCACCGGTCTCGCCACGGGGAACCTTCTCTCCACATCTACTTTGTCGGAGCCTTTGAACATTAGATCGATTTCCTTTCCCCGCCGCCCCCCTAATTCTTGTGTTTTCCAGCCATCAAACGCTCCGGATCTGATCAGAGTTTCAATCCCGGAATCATTCCCGTGAACTTCCTCTCAACCATTCTCAATGCAAGCTCATCTGGCCGGAAGAGAAAAGGGACCCAGAACCGCTCACAGTATTTCCAAGTGAGGCCTCACCAGTGCTTTATAAAGTCTCAACGCTACATCCTTGTTTTCATATTCTAATCCTCTCGGCAAGAATGCGAACATTGTATTTGGCTTCCTCGCCAGGGAATCCACCTGGGAATGATCCTTTAGGGAAGCCTGCACGATGTCTACCAAGTCCCTTTGCAACTCATGCGTTTGAATTCTCTCACCATTTATTAAACAGTCTATGCCTTTATATCTTCTACCAAAGTGCATGGCCATACACATCCCGACACTGTGATCCACCCGCCGCTTCGTTCCCCATTCGCCAAATCTCTCTGAACCATTCTGTAGCCTCTCTGCTTCCTCGACCAGACCTGCAGATCGGTGACGTCACAGCCGATCTGCACTGACTGAGGTTTCCCGATGAGGATGTCCATCATCCAGTTACAGAGGGAGGTTCACTGGCCCAGGATCCGGAGCTTGTGGAGTTGTATTATACAAGCTTGTTGAGCTTATGAATGGGTGACCGTATGGCGGTTACAGTTTAATGTGGATAAATGTGAAGTTATCCACTTTGGTGGCAAGAACAGGAAGGCTACTATCTAAATAGAGTCAAGTTAGGAAAAAGGGAAGTACAGCGAGATCTAGGTGTCCTTGTCCGTCAGTCAATGAAAGCAAGCATGCAGGTACAGCAGGCAGTGAAGAAAGCTAATGGCATGCTGGCCTTTATACTAAGAGGAATTGAGTATAGAAGTAAAGAGGTCCTTCTGCAGCTGTACAGGGCACTGGTGATACCCTACCTTGAGTATTGTCTGCAGTTTTGGTCTCCAAATTTGCAGAAGGACATTCTTGCCATTGAAGGAGTGCAGCGTAGGTTCACAAGGTTAATTCCCGGATTGGCGGAACTGTTGTATGTTGAAGGATTGAAGCGACTGGGCTTGTATACTCTGGAATTTAGAAGTATGAGAGGGGATCGGATTGAGACATACAAGATTATAAAGGGATTGGACAGGCTGGAGGCAGGAAGCATGTTCCCGCTGATGGGTGAGTCCAGAACTAAAGGACACAGTTTGAGAATAAGGGGTCGGCAATTTAGAACAGAGATGCGGAAAAACCTTTTCACCCAGAGAGTGGTGGATATGTGGAATGCTCTGCCCCAGAAGGCAATGGAGGCCAGGTCTCTGGATTCTTTCAAGAGAGAGGTAGATAGAGCTCTTATAGATAGCAGGGTCAAAGGATGTGGAGAAAGGGCAGGAACAGGGTACTGATTGTATATGATCAGCCATGATCACAGTGAATGGCGGGGATGGATAGAAGCGCCGAATGGCCTACTCCTGCACCTACTTATTGCTTATTGTCTATTGACATGGAAATATAAGTCGTGAATGGTACTGACAAAATTATAGCAGACTGTTTGTCTAGATATTAAGTTTGAATTTGTATTGCTTTGCTACATTTGATAATTACACATGTATTGCTTTTAGCTGTATACTCGATAGCTAAGACAACAAAAATTGCTATTTCATCTTTTTTTCTAAAAGGGAGGGAGGTGTGACGAGATCTGAAGTATCGTTCTAAAGTGGACTGCTCCTTAAAAAAAGAGAGAGAATCTGTGAGTTGCCTTGGAAACTGAAAGGCGGAGCTATATGTTGGACAGGTCATGTTCCGCCTTGTGATATATATATACATGATCAGTCGGATTTAGAATCGGACTCACCAGAGACACACGACACCCCAGAGACACACGACACCCCAGAGATACACGACACCCCAGAGACAAGGAAGACACTGGTGAGTTCTGTGTGCCCAGGACAAGGGTGGGTTGTGCTCACAGTGTGGACAGAGGAGTGACCGGTGGCGAACTGTCGGTGTGTTTAACTCTCGCCTGGGTTGATAACTCCACCACAGAAGACGGTTTTCTTTTTGTGGTCACAAGTTGGTGACTTTCACTAAGTTTCGGGAACAGGAGGACAACGTGTATGATCGTCGGCATCAGCACTAGGAGGACAAAACAAAATCCTCTCTCTCTCCAACTCTACCGAAACCAAATTCCAGATCTGAACTGACAAGCGACCATACCACCGTAAGACTGTATCATCTAATCATCTGAGCTGGGAGAGGCTTGGGAACTTTATTTACTCACTTATATATGCATAAACTCTGCTAACCTGTTTACCTTATCTTGTTTTATATTACTTTATCGCGTAGTTATTATTAAATGGAGTTTATAACGGAAAACTCAGATTCCAGGTGTGTCCATTTCTGCTGGTTCTTTTTAAACCGTTACGGGATACGTCACAGTGCCAATAATGAGGATGTTTACCAAGTTAAGAGCCTATGGTATTAGAGGAAAGTTACTAACATGGTCAGGATTTTGGCTGGTGGGTGGGAGGCAGAGAGTAGGAATAAAGGGATCATTTTCCGTTTGGCTGCCAGCGACTGGTGATGTTCCGCAGGGTCGGTGTTTACATCCTGTATATAAATTATTTAAATGATGGAAAGAAAGCAACTTTGCCAAGTATGCACATGATACGTAGATTGGTGGCGGGGCAGGTAGAGTTCAGGACAAAGGCAAGATGCAGAAGAACTTGGACAGATGAGTAGAATTTACTTTGACAAATGAAACACAATGTTGGAACATGCATGGCCGTGCACATGAGTTGTAGAAATAAATGTGCAGACTATTTTCTAATCGGGGAGAAAATCCAAAAGACAGAGATGCAATGGGAACATCTTTTTCCACTGCGCCATCGCATCTCTGAACGCACGAGAACTAACTCGACATTTATTCCGGTATTTATTAATATTTGTAATTGAAATTAATTTTACATCTTTGCGCGTTACTGATACTGCAAAAACAAATCCAGGCCGTGTGAGTCTCAGATAATAAATCAAATAGCGATTCCTTTGCAAAACAACCGATCCGAGTGGACAGGACACTTGGGCCGCTGGTCTTCACTGGTCAGGACACCGAGTACAGGTGTCGGGAGGTCACGTTGCCGTGGTACAGGACGTCAGTGAGCCCGCACAGGTTTTGGTCGCCCTGCTCTGGGAAAAAGGCCATTGAGCCGGAAAGAATGTACAGGGAGATATACAGGAATATTGCCGGGACTCGAGTAACAGAGACGGAGAGAGGAAGGGGTCTTTATTCGCTGCAGCGTAGTTGGAACCTTAAGGAGTTGCATAAACTCAAGAGGGGCACAG
>NW_027331951.1:2943253-3025796 GCF_048418815.1 Hemitrygon akajei | reverse complement strand
ACAGAGTGAGGTCACCGTTCCATCACACCCACCTGTGTTTTCACACAAAGCGAAGCTCCGCCCATACCCTCCCATGGCACACTCACGGTCTCAGACTCCCTCCACAATATCCAATCACAGAATCAGGTGTCACATAGAATAAACCCTCCATCTGCACCGTCCCATCACACACTCCTGGATTCAAACACAAACGCTTTCTCTCTCTACGATCCCATTACACACTCCGGGAGTCAGACACAGAGAGAAGCTCCCTCTGCAACGTCCCATCACTCACTCCCTGAATCAGACACATACTGAAGCTGTCTCTCCACGATCCCATCACACACTCCGGGAGTCAGACCCAGAGCGACTCCACCTCCGCAACGTCCCATCACACACTCCTGGATTCAGTGATAGAGTGAATTTCCTCCACGCAGCTCCATCACACACTCACCGGGTCAAACACAGAGTGAATCACCCTCCATACCATCTCTTCACACACTCCCGATGTCAAGCACAGAGTGACGCATCCTCTCTCCATGCCTGCCCTGTGATGAGGAGCGGGTGAAAGAGAGGGATGATGTCTCACCTATTTTGCTGGTCAACAATTCACAGAACTGGTGACGGAGATCGCTGTGCATTTGTTTAAGAACGGACAGATTAGAGTTGAGGGCAATAAGCTTGGATTGAAGGGTTGAGTTTAACTCATGGTAGTTTCGGTGGCAGGTTTCCATAGACTGACGAATCTGTGATACTGAGAGAAATGGTGAAGGATGTTTAGCGTTTACAGTGACCCGTGAGTCAGCGTCACGCTACCGAACGGGTCACGGAGATCATAACCATGTGACAATATAACAATTACAGAATGGAAAAAGGCTATCTCGGCCCTTCTGGTCCGTTCCCAACGCTTACTCACACCTCTCAGCCCATATCCCTCCATTCCTTTCCTGTCCATATACCTATCCAATTTTACTTCAAATGACAATACCGAACATGTCTCTACAACTTCTACTGGAAGCTCATTCCGCACAGCCACCAGTCTCTGAGTAAAAAAATTCCTTCTCGTGTTACCCCTAAACTTTTGCCCCCGTCTCAACTCATGTCCTCTTGCTTGAATCTCCCCTACTCTCAATGGAAAAAGCCTATCCACGTCAACTCTATCTATCCCCCTCATAATTTTAAATACCTCTATCAAGTCCCCACTCAACCTTCTACGCTCCAAAGAATAAAGACCTAACGTGTTCAGCCTTTCCCTGTAACTCAGGTGTGAAACCCAGGAAACTTTCTAGTAAATCTTCTGTATGCTGTCTCTATTTTGTGACATCTTTCCTGTAATTCGGTGACCAGACCTGTACACAATACTCCAAATTTGGGCTCACCAATGACTTGTACAATTTTAACATTACACCCCAACTCCTATACTCAATGCTCTGATTTATAAAGGTCATCATACCAAAAGCTTTCTTCACTACCATATGCACCATCAGGGAACTATGCACCATCATTATCTTGTTGTGTCAGTGTCACGGTGAAGGGTGTCACAGTGAAGGAGGTGCTGGTGGCACAGTGAGAGGCGTCGGCGCCACTTTGAGGGGCGTTTCTGTGTCACACTATGGTGTATATCAATGTCCCGGTGAAGGTGTTCTTGATGTTACAATGGGGGTCTGCGTCAGTATCATGCTGGAAATGTCCGATTTGCTGTGAGGGACGTGTCTGTGTCACACTATGGTGTATATCAATGTCTCGGTGAAGATGTTGATGTTACAATGGGGGTCTGCGTCAGTATCATGCTGGACATGTCCGATTTGCTGTGAGGGGCGTGTGAGGAAACTGTGAGGAGATTCTGTGCCCCGGCGAGAGGTGTGCCGGATCACAATGAAGTGTATCTCGATGTCAAGTCGAGGAAAATGTCTGTGTGGGGGGCTTGTGGTGTCACCGTGGGTGGAGTATCTGTGTCATGGTATGGGGTGTGGAGGTCTCACAGAGCGGGGCATGTCTGTGTCACGGTGAGAGACATGTCATGGCCACGGTGGGTGTGAGAGGGTCACGCTGAGGTGTGTGTCCGTGTCACAGAGTGCACTATGTCGGTGTCATTGTGAATTTAGGTGTCGGTATCATGTTATGGGTTTGCCTGTGTCAGGGTGAGGTGTAGGGAATTGCCTGAGCGAGCGGTGCATCGGTTTTTATGCTGAGGACCGATACTGTCTCTGAGTCTTTTTCACGATGCGGTGCGCAGCTGATCACGCTGAGGAGCGTGAAGGTGTCACGGTGTCTCAGTGTCACGGTGAAGAGCGTGTCGGTGTCACGGTGAGGTGTGTGTCGGTGTCGCTTGAGGAATTTATCAGTGACACGGTCAGGGGTCATGTCGATGTTACAGCGAGGGGCACGTTGCGGTCAGTGTAACAGCCATGTGTGTGTGTGTGTGTGACGGCGATGGTCGTGTCAGTGTCGCGGTTAGGAGTGTATTTGTGCCTCGTTGAACGTCATGACCCTGACAGCGTTGTTGATGTTATAGTGAATGGCGTTTTCAGGACGAGTCTTGATTTTGTTATGGTAAATGCGTGTTTTTATCACGGTTAACAATTCATTCCACTCTCTTTATTTATGGTCTGACTCCACCGGGAGACCATTCCACTCACCATGGATCGAGAGACCGGCAACTATCACGAGGAAGACGCCTATAACTACACAGAGTAGGCAGATCTGACGGAACGGTACATTTCCGATCTTCACTTTCGGCTGCTGTTCATGCGCAGCTGTGGAGAGACCACAAGACCATGAGAGCATAAGATATGGTAGCAGAAGTAGGCTATTCAATTCTGCCCCGCCATTTAATCATGGGCTGAACCAATTCTTCCGTCATCCCCACTCCCCCTGCATACTGCAAATACCCTTCGATATCCCGGCTAATCAATAAACTATCGATCTCTGCCTTAAATGCACCAAATGATTTGGCCTCCACAGCCGCTTGTGGCAACAAATTCCACAGCTTTACCAGTCTCTGACTAACACTTAATTTAGCTGCATCTCTGTTCTAAATGGACCATCTTCAATCCTGAAGTTGTGACCTCTTGTCCTAGATTCCCCTATCATGGGAAATAACTTACTATAGCCAATCTGTTCAGGCCTTTTAACAATCGGAAAGTTTCTGTGAGATCACCCCCCCCCCCCCAGTCTCCCGAACTCCAGGGAATACAGCCCAAAAGCTCCAGATGTTCCTCATTCAGTAACCCTCTCATCCCTGGAACCATTCTGGTGAATCTTCCCTGAACCCTCTCCAATGTCAGCACATCCATAAGGAGCCCCAAACCGCAGAGAATACTCCAAATGTGGTCTCCGAGTGCCTCAACATCACATCCCTGTTCTTGTATTCTGTACCTCTAGAAATCAATGCCAACATTGCACTCGCCTTCTTCACCCCCGACTCAAACTGGAGACTGACCTTCAGGGTATCCAAGTCCCTTTGCACTTCCGCATTTTGAATTTTCTCTCCTTCTAAACAATCGTCCGCCCGTTCATTTCTCCCACTAATGTGTGCACGCATACATTTTCCCAACGTTGTATCTCATTTAGGGTAAGATACCCTCGGGTCTTTTATAGAAACATGGATAGATACCCCACACAGAAATAGAGTAATTTAAGAGACTTCTGGACAGTTACATGCAATTTTGAAAAATAGCGGGCTAACGGGAAGTGGAGTAATTTCTATTGTTGGGACATGTTCGGCACAACTTTGTGGGCCGAAGGAACTGTGTTGTGCTGTAGATTTTACATGTTGGCTGACGGTGTCCTGTGTTGTTCCACAGGGTCTTGTTGTGACCGATTATTCTTCTATTCTGTCAAAGACTTGGATGCTTGAATTAATACGCCGGTTGCAGTTTGCAGACGACGTGAAGACCGCTGGAGGACAGGGAGCTTTGAGGAATGAAGGAGTCTGTAGGAGGACGGGAGTCACAGGTCGACAGGCTGGTGAAGAAGGTGTTCGACACGTTTGCCTTTATCAGTCAGGACACTGAGTACGGGAGTCGGGAGGTCAAATCCCCGTTGTACAAGACGTCGGCGAGGAGGCACTCGGATTTCGGTGCTCTGTCTTGGTTCGCCCTGCTGTCGGAAAGATGTAACTGAGCTGGAAAGAGTGCAGAGGGAGATTTACCAGGATGTTGCCCGAGCTCGAGGGACTGAGTTATGAAGTGATGTCGGGCAGTTCAGGACTTTATTCCTTGGAGCCTAGGAGTGAACTTGTAGAGGAACATTGCTCCTTGGAGTGTACTGGTGACCTTACAGAGGTGAACAAAGCCATGAGGGGCATATCAATTACAATCGTGGACGTGAGCGCACACGGCGAAGGTGAGAGAGGAGGAAAAAAATAAATTGGGTACACCGGTGACAAATTTGTGTACCCATATGGTGGTCCTTATGTGGAACGAGATGCCAAAAAACTGGCTGAGGGAGTGAAATTTGAAGTATTTAAAAATACACACACTTCTGCATATAACAAGTGACATGTGCACAATAGCGTCATAATTATGAACTCCGACCTGCTTGAGCATTGGTTGGCAGCTTGCTGGGTCCCGCGGCAATGGGAGGAGCCTCATCTTCATCGATGACGGGCTCGTCGTTCGGAAAGTTCACCGCTGCGTAGCTGGAGCTCAGACCACCTGGGACGCAGAGCGAGGGAAGAAAAGTGAGAAGATAATAGAAAGAGGAGTGAGGACAGAGAGAGGGAGCAGAGATAGCGAGTAGGGAAAGTGTGGGTTAAGTAAAGAGGAGAAAGGATGAGAGGCAGAGAGAAAGAAAGTGAGGGAACGGCGGCAGACGGTGGAGAGAGGATGAGAGATGGCTGGAAAAGAGGAGACAGTAGTGAGCGATAGAGGCAATGAGCGGGAAAATGGGAGAGAGAGAATGGGGAATGAGAATGGTTAGCGGAGACGGAGAGAGTGGCAGAGGAAGAGAGAGATTGTGAGAGAGGGGGTGAGAGGGGAAAGCATGAGCGAGAGGGAGAAAAGGGGAAGGGACCGATAGAGAGAAGAGGTTGCAGAGCGGGAGCGAAGCAGAAAATGGTTTGAAGGGGATAGAACAGGGAGAGAGGGGAGGAGATACCGGGAGGTTAGATAATGAGCAAAGAATGTGGGAAAGAGTGCGAATGTGAGAGCGAGAGTGAGGAAGGGAGAAAGGGGGAGTGTGATAGAGGGGAATTCGGAGAGTGGGGCGAGGGAGGGAAGGGGAGTGTGCTTGAGATTGAGGAAAAGGGTGAGCTATGGGGAGGGAGAGAGGAGGGGGAGAAGGCAGAGGGGCGGGAGAGAGAGATGGGGAGACAGAGGGATGTTGATAGGCGAGCGAATTTAGTGAGGGTGGGCAGAGAAGCGGTGGGTGGTAGGGCACAGGAGAGGGGAAAAGGTAGGGGATGAAGGGAGGGAGAGTGGGGAGAGGAGGAGAGAGAGAGGGAGACAGAGAGAACAGAGGAGAGTGAAAAGTGGTTCGAGTGTCGTTCAAGTTATCCACAGCGGTGTCTTCTTTTTACCTTATCAATGGCCTTCCACGTCACCACGGCTCCAGTGGTGTCCCCTTCTTACCGACCCTCCCACTGAGCTTCCTCCACTCCGACACACCGCATGGCGTTCCCTCCGTTCCCTGTTCCCTGCAGTGCTCCCTCCTCAATGTCCCTTTTTTCCTCAGCGACACTCCCAAGCATTCCCTCCTCACCCAATTCCACGGCACGCCCACCACTGCACGCCTCGAAGAGCAGCCCCTCCTCAGCGCCCCCTCACACAGCGCTCCGTCCACACTTCCCCTCACGAAGGCACAATCCACACCAAACACTGTCCCCCGCTTCAAGGTGATGAATCCTCACCGTACGTCCCAGAGCGCCCCCTCCACACCGACCCTCCCACAGCACCGTCTCGTCATCACATCCCACAGCGCTCCGTCCACACATCCCCTCACAGAACGCACCATCCACACCAAGCACCGTCCCCGCTTCAAGGTGCTGAATCCTCACCGTACGTCCCCCCACACCGACCCTTCCACAGATCTCCCTCATCAGGGCCTATACCATGGGTTCCCTCTGACTTACTCTACAGCAACTAATCAGTAGCGTTAACAGTACTGTTGCCCTCAGATCTCTCGACAGGAATGGACTCGTCTCCTAAACAGAGTCAACCCAGCAAAGATGAAACTGACCTCCATTTCCCCGGTCCCGGGGCGCCGAGAGGGCGGTGACATTCAGTTCCACGTACGATACATCCGGTTCAGCTGGGAACAGAACACAGAGGGAGACAATCAGGGTGGGGCTTCCTCCGCACCGTCACGTCACGGACTCCCGGGTCAGACACAGAGTGAAACTCCCATCACACACTCCCGGGGTAAGGCACAGAGTGAATCTCCCTCCATACCGTCACATCACACACTCCCGGGGTAAGGCACAGAGTGAATCTCCCTCCATACCGTCACATCACACACTCCCGGGGTAAGGCACAGAGTGAATCTCCCTCCATACCGTCACATCACACACTCCCGGGGTCAGGCACAGAGTGAATCTCGCTCCACACCGTCCCATCACACAGACACAGCGGTAAGCTCTCTCCCTCTCTCCGCATCACTCACCTCTCGAACGAGCTTGTGCGTCCGTTCTTGTGAGCCGCATGTTTACGTAGGTCTCGCTCTCGTCCATCCTGTCGAGTCTCTGAGCTCCTGAAAGAGACGGGACCTTCGGGACAGAAAACCCGGAGTGGGAGACCGTCGCCCACAAACACCCGATGGACAGCCGATAATGAGAGGGACTGAGAGGAAAGAACTGCGGGGAGGAGAGAGATTGAGTACGTGTGAGAGAGTGGTTGAGAGATATACGATTGGCCGGGGCGGGGTGGTGAAAAATAGAGGGAGAAGAGAGATTTCGGGAGTGACTGGCCACAGGACACACCCCAACATACACTCGCCTTCTTCGTCCTCTATATCTTCCCTTCCTTATCACACAGTATTCTCTCTCTTTCTCTCTCTCTCTCTCTCTCTCTCTCTCTCTCTCTCTCTCTCTCTCTCTCTCTCTCTCTCTCTCTCTCTCTCTCTCTCTCTCTCTCTCTCTCTCTCTCGCTCTCTCTCTCTCTCTCGCTCTCGCTCTCTCTCTCACACACACACTCCATCTTGTTCTCGTTCACCTTTCTCCTCTTATCTCTTATCTCTCTCTGTCCTTTCCGTCTTCCCACTCTCTTCCCCTCCTTCCCCGACTCTCTCCCATTCCAACTCGATCTCCTTCCACACCTCCCACCATACTCTCCCTTTCCGAATTTTCGAGGGTGCGGTTGGGTTTAGGTGTTTTTTGGCTCGGAACACGCCTCACGGAATGTGGCCGTCCCTCACATTCTCCCATCCCGATTCCCCGCCCTCTCTCTCCTTCACTCCGTCTCCCTTCTTCATTTCTCTGCCCCTTCAAACCCTCTGTCGCTTCCCCTTCCCTCCCGCACAACTTTCCTCTTTTCCTCTCTCCTGCTCGTACCTCCCTGCCCTCTGCCCCAACCCGACTCCCTCCGTCTGCCTCATTCACACACTCACCCCTCACCCCTCCTTTTCTCCCCTTCACCATTCCTCCCTTCCCCACCATCTCCCTACCTCTGACCGTTCCAGAAGTCTTGACGTGTGTCTGCCTCAGAGACTGCGCGTCTGTGTGTGTGTGTGTGTGTGTCTGATAGCTGTTGTGCTGCAGAGGGAAGAGGAAGGAAGGGGAGCCGAGGAATGGGCGGGTACGGGGTGGTGACATTGCACACACGACAAGAGTCACATGACAGGCTTATCCACACAGAACTGTGGAGAGGCTCGGAACCGAGGGACCGATATCCGGTAGATAAAGGGAGTAAAACCGGGCCTCAACTCTCCCCATCCTCCTTAAAAATCCCGTGAACAGAGAGAGGGAGATGTGTAGAGGAGGTGTTTGGTTGTGGCCGGAGATGTGGAGGGCTGTTGGTGATGGAGCGGTACACGCAGAGACGCGTCGGGGAGGTTGGGAATGAGGGAGAAGTGTCCAGTGGAGCAAAAATGTGACTGAATTGGGAGGACTATAGCGGTGGGAGGGTGGGACGGAGACGGAAGAGGAGTCAGGAGCTCATGGAGATGGTCAGTGGTGAAAGGGAGGGGGGAGTGACTGGACCCCTCGTCTTCAGTCATCTATGTTTCAGGCACAACGTCAGAACATCCTTCAGGTGGGTGAACCCTCTCAAGGTGTCAGTCCCCTATGATGAGCTGGTAGAGACCTGTGCCCAGCAACAGACTTGATCGAAATGCAGCGAAATCCAAAATATCTTTCACACAAAAGGATTTGGGAGACCTCGGGCCGGATTCATTTCAGGGTAACTTTTAGGTTGAATTAGTGGCGAAGAAGGCAAATATGATGATAGCATTCCGGGTGGTCCAGATTATATACATAAGGGTGAAATGTTGAGACTATACAAGGCACTGGTGGGGCCTCATTCGGAGCGTTGCGGGCAGTTCCTGGCCCCTTATCGAGTAAAGGACGAGCTTACATTGGAGATGGTTCGGAGGCGGTTCACAAGAATGATTCCGGGATTGAATGGCTTGTCATATGGGGAACATTTCATGGCTGTGGGCCTGTACACTCTGTAATTGACAGGAATAAGACGTGAATAAAGGACGTCCCTTTATTCTGAGGCTGTACCCTCTGGTCTTTGACTCTACCAGCACACGGCAAATCCATTAAACATCCACTCTGGCAAGACCTTTCACAATTCGAGAGGTCACCCCTCATCCTTCTGAAGTTTATTGATCACCCGCCCAGAGCCAGTCATATACTCTTCAAATGACAATAACTTTATTCCCGGAATAATATTCCTGAACCCCCTTTTAGATCCTCTGCAGTTTCCACACACCTTTGTAAGAGAAGCGGCTCAAGACTGGTCACAATAGTCCGCATGAAGCCTCACCGGTGCTTTATGAGTTCAGAACGTTATATCCTTGAGTTTACATTCCCTGGAAATAAATGCTCACCTGGCATTGGACTTCCTGATCACAGACTCAACATGCAAATCAACCTTCAGGGAATCCTGCACAAGTTCTCTCAACTCCCTGTCAGTGTCAGCCTCCGTTTGCGTTTTCCATTTTCTCACCAGTTACAAAATTGCCTACGCTTTCATTTCAATGTTGGCAGAAGATTGTGTCAGCCTTCCTTTAGAACAGATCTTCCACTTGGGAATGTACATGTCCTATTCTTGCCGAATTGCTTACAGAAATTCCAGCCATTGCTGTTCTGCCGTCATCCCTCCCTCTCCATTCAATTCTGGCCAACATTACCCTCATGCCTCTGGAATTTCCTGTTTCTCCCCACTGATACATCTGATTTGAGCTTCTTCCTCTCGAACTGAAGGAGGAAAGTTTTCATATTATGATCACTTAACCCTGCGGGTTCTTCTATCTCAACTCTCCGATCAGATATGGTTGACAGACCAGCATCCAATCCAGAATACCTGGTAAGTTCAACCACGAGCTGCTCTAAAAAGCCAAATCGCATGCAGTATAGAAATACCCCTCCTGGAATCCAGCACCAACCTGATTTTCCCAATCTACCCGCATATTGTAGTTCCCCCATGACGATTGCAACATTGCCCTTTTGGCACGTATTGCCCGTGTTCTGTTGTACTTTGCAGGCCAGATCTTCACCACTGCTTGTGTGTCTGTATATAATTCTGATCAGATGTATTTACCCGAGCATTTCTGTATCCCTAACCTCAATGATTCAACACCTAGCGACCCTAGGTCACTGCTGAAAGGACTCGGCCCGAAACGTCGTCTGTATTCTTTCCCGTAGATGCTGCCCGGCCTGCTGAGTTCTTCTAACATTTTGTGTCTGTTGCTTGGATGTCATCTCTTTCTCACGACTTGATTTCGTTTTTATCAACAGAGCTCTGCATTCCCGGCTGTGGCTTCGACAGAATGTGTATCCTTGGGCATTAAGTTCCCAGCTGGAGGCTTTCAGCCATGACTCAGTGATGCCTGCAACATCAGACCTGCTAATCTGCAACTTCGCTGCAAGTTTATCTTTGTGATTTGGTTACTGCGCACAGTCAAAATCCACACATTCATTACTATATTCAGCCTTTTCTTTTATTCTTCTCATTTGCAGCTCAGGCGATTGACTGCAATTTCCCCCAGTGATCAACTTCTTCTCAGTATACATTGCCTCTGTTTCTAAACCAATTAATTCATCGTCAGCACAATTATCGGCCTTTCCTAAAATTATTTTGCATTGAAATTTATGCAGCTGAGAACACTAGTTGCACTGAGCTCAACCATATGATTCAGAATATCGTCGGAGGTCTTACAACCACGTGCCCCCAAGAATTATCCATGAACTGTTCTGGCCATCTGGCTCACATCCCTCCGCAACTGGTCCGAACCGATAACTGTCAACTGTACAGTTTTCCTGGTTCTGGGCTCACTAGCGTGCGGCACGAGCTGCAATCCTGAGATCACCACCCTGGATATCCTGCCCATTAACTTAGAACCTAGCTCCCTGTACTCCCTCCTCAAACGTCCTATTCATGGCATTGATACCCACAAGGATCACCATCTGACTTGCTCTGCTCTGGGCCTTGGACCATCTGGACAATAGCAATGCTTACACCAAGCTGCGGTTTATTGGCAACAGCTCAGCGTTCAGCGCAGTCATTTCCTTAGTTCTTATCGACAAGCTCCAAATCCTGGGCCGTTGCAGCTCCCTCTGCGAAATAATGTTTGACTTCCTCATCGTGAAACCACAGTCCGTGGAGATCGGTCACAACATTTCCGATCTACAGGTGGTTTTGAATTAGCAGAGAGGCTGCAAGGGCAAAGTACAGGCAGATGGAGTACTATTTTCTTAAACAACAAACTACGGCTCAAAGGGATTTGGGAGTCCTGGTGCAGGATTCCCTTGAGGTTAATTTACAGGTGGAGTCGGTGGTGAAGAAGACAAATGCAATGTTCGCATTCATTTCCAGATGACAAGAATATAAAAGTAAAGGTTTATTTTCTAGGCTTTACGAGGCACTGGAGAGGTATCATTTGTTGTATTATGAGCAATATTGGTCTTCTTAGTAAATAATGGATTTGCTGACATTGGAGTTGATACGACCAGAAGACATTGAGAAACATAAGGCTATTCAGCCCATCAAATCTGATTTGCCATTCCATTCATGGCTAATCCCGAATCCCACTCAATTTTCCTTCTCGCCGTATTTTTGATGCCCTAACCCATCAGAAAACTGTCATATTCCGCCTAACTCTACTCACGGTCTTGGCCTCCAGCATGGTTTGTGAAAGAGCATCCCGCATATTCGCTTCTCTCTGGCAACACGCACTCCTCTTTGCTTCCATTCTGAAAGGCCGCCCCCTAATTTTGAGTATGTGTCCTCACGTTCTGGATATCCCCACCACTGGAAACATCCTCTCCACACCCACTGTAACTAGCCCTTTCAACATTCGGCAAATTCAACAAGATCACTGATTGTAAAATAATATTGTTTAAACAATCTTTTTGAGTTTTCCGAGGAGAATACCAGGAAAGTGGATGAAGGTAAGTCAGTGGAAGTTGTCTACATGGACTTCAGTCGGCCCTTTGACAAGGTCCCGCATGGAAAGTTAGTTAGGAAGGTATAGTCACTAAGTATACACGATGAGGTAGTAAATTGGATTAGACATTGGCTCAATGGGAGAAGTCAGAGAGTGGTAGTGGAGGACTGCTTCTCTGAGTGGAGGCCTGTGACTAGTGGTGTGTCACAGGGATCATTGCTGGGTCCATTGGTATATGTCATCCATATCAATGATATGGATAATAAAGTGGTAAATTGGATCCGCGAATTAGCTGATGCTACAAAGATTGCAGGTGTAGTGGACAGTGAGGAAGGTTTTCTAAGCTTAGAGAGGGATTTGGATCAGCTGGAAAACAAGGGCTGAAAAATGTCAGGTGGAGTTTAACACAGACAAGTGTGAGGTATTGAACTTTGGAAGGAAAAACAACAGTAGAACATATAACGTAATGGTAGGACACTGAGGAGTGCAGTAGAACAGAGGGATCTGGGAATACAGGTACATAATTCCCTAAAAGTGGCGTCACAGGTGAATAGGGTAGTAAAGAGAGCTTTTGGTATATTGGCCTTTATAAATAAAACTATTGAGTATAAGAGTTGGAATTATATTGTGAGGTTATATAAGACATTGGTGAAGCCGGATTTGGAGTATTGTGAGCAGTTCTGGTCACCTAATTACAGGAAGGATATTAATAAGGTTGAAATAGCGCAGAGATGTTTACAAGGATGTCGCTGGGACTTGAGAACCTGAGTTACAGAAAAAGGTTCAATGGGTTAAGAATTTATTCCTTGGAGCGTAGAAGAATGAAGGGAGATTTGAAGAGGTGTATACAATTATGATGGGTTTAGATAGAGTGAATGCAAGCAGGCTTTTTCCACTGAGGCCAAGGTAGAGAAAAAAAAGCAGAGGACATGGGTTAGGGTGAAGGAGGACAGATTGAAGGAAACATGGGGGGTTGGGTGGTTTCTTCACACAGAGTGTCGTTGGAGTAGGGAATGAGTTGTCGGATGAAGTGGTAAATGCAGGCTCACTTATAACATTTAAGACAAATTTGGACCGGTACATGGATGAGAGGGGTTTGGAGGGATATGGTCCATGTGCAAGTCAGTGGGAGTAGGCAGAAAAATGGTTCGGCACAGACAAGAAGGGCGATAGTCCTATCAGCACGGATTCTTCTAACTTCCAATGCGTACAGGCCTAAATTTGCCGAACACTCCCCATATGTTAACACCTTCATTTCCAGAATTATCCTCGTGAACCTCGTCTGGACTCTCTCCAATGACAACACATCCTTTATGCGATATGGGGCCCAGATCTGTTGCCAATACTCCAAGTGCCGCCTTAATGTTTCCTTATAAAGCCTCGGTGTTATATCCTTGTTCTTTTTTTAATCATTTCCCCTTGAAATAAATGCCTCCATTGCATTTGCCTTTCTACCCCAGACGCAACCTGTAAATTAAACTTTCGGGAGTCTTACACAAGTGATGCACTCCTATGCCTCTGTAAATCCCATTATTCCATTGAGCTACTGATGCATGTGACTTATGCTTCTCCCTCACCAACTGCAGAATGAATTTAATCACACCTCTTCAGTAAACAGACTTCTGGCTTTTGACCCTCGCACTTACGAATGCTGAGGATTCGGTTTGAGATATCCCGGACACTGGCACGCGGGAGACATCATGGCATCCGGGAATCTCATTCCGGCACAGCGAGCCTCCAGTCTGTTCCCCTAACTAAGGAATCCCCTATCACCACAGCGTGTCTCTTCTTCACCCTTCCCTTCTGAGTCAAGAGGCAGACTCACTGCCGAACAGCCGACCACTGGGATCTCTCTTTATTAGTTTGTATGCACGACTGTATCTAAAGTCCTATACATCCATCTAATGGGGATGGCAACAGGGTACTCTACAGTGGCTATTTAAACGTTTTCCCCTGCCACACTGTCACCCAGTTTCCTGTGTCCCCCACCTTGGGTGAAACTGACTCTCCATAAGTCCTATCTGTCACCTGGTAAGCCTCCAGAATTATTGGAATATCCCTGATGTTAGCATCTCTGAGGATCTATAGATGGCCCAGAACTTTGACCAGCTGCACTTTGTCTCTCTCCACGGTTGCAATCTCATTTGCTCTCCACCGAGCCTTGGGACATTGCACAACATAATAGTTACGTCAGGCTGCGGTTTATTGGCCATAGCTCAGCGTACAGCACAATCATTTCCTCAGTTCTTAAAAACTAGCTCCAAATCCTGTGCCAGGGTACATAACAAAGAACATAGAGTACACAGTACAAGCCCCTAGGCACACAATGTAGTGTCGGCACTTAAACCCTGCCTTCCATATAACCACCCAAATTAAATTTCCTCATATACTTTTCTAATACTCTCTTAAATTTCACTAGTGTATCCACCTCCACTACTGACTCAGGCAGTGCATTCCACGCACCAACCACTCTCTGAGTAAAAAAAAATCTTCCACTAATATTCCCCTAGGTCTTCCCACCCCTTACCTTAAAGCCATGTCCTCTTGTATTGATCAGTTGTGCCCTGCGGAAGAGGCGCTGGCTGTACAGTATATCTATTCCTGTTAATATCATGTATACCTAAAGAGTAAAGGCCTAGCCCCCTTATTCTCTGATCATAATGCATACTCTGTAAACCAGGCAGCATCCTGGTAAATCTCCTCTGTACCCTTTCCAATGCTTCCTCATCCTTCCAATGGTGAGGCGACCAGAATTGGACACAGTACTGCAAGTGTGGCTTAACCAGATTGTTATAGAGCTGCACCAGTACCTCTCGAACCTTAAATTCAATCCCTCGACTTATGAAAGTTAACACCCCATAAATTTTCGTAACTACCCTATCTACCTGTGAGGCAAATTTCTGGGATCTGTGGACATGTACCCCCAGAGACATCTGCACCTCCACACTACCACGTGCCCTGCCATTTACTTTGTACTCTGCCTTGTAGTTTGTGCTTCTAAAGTGTACCACCTCACACTTTCGGGGTTGAACTCCATCTGTCACTTCTCAGCCCAATTCTGCATCCTATGAATGTATTTCTGCAATCTTCGATAATCCGCTACACTATCACAAGAACACAACCTTTGAGTGGTGTGCACACTTTCCACTCTTCTCGCCCCAAATCCAGGTCGTTAATAAAAATCACGAAAAGCTGGGATCCCAGAACCAACATGCTCCAGAACATCAGCCTCATTCATATTGTCCTCACCGTCATCAAGTTCCCTCTCATTGGTAAATACCGAAGAGAAGTACTCATTTAGGAGTTCGCTCACTTCCACAGTCTCCATGCACTTCTTCCTACCTTTAACTCTAATCGCTCCTGCCTTCACTCCTGTCATCCTTTTGCTCTGCACATCATTGAAGGATGTCTTGGGGTTTCCCTTTACCCTTCTCACCCCTTCTTAAGCTCCTTGTTTACTACCCTATATTCCTCAATAGCCCCATCTGAACCTTGCTTCCTAAACCTCATGTATGCTGCCTTCTTCTACCTGACTAATGTTCCAATTTACTTGTCACCCCTGGTTTCTTCACCCCACCATTCTTTATCTTCCTCAACGGGACAAATTTATCCCCAACATCCTGGTTCCTAAACTTCGACTACATATCCATGGTATATTTCCCTGCAATAACAACACACCAATTCACTCCTGCAAATTCTAGCCGCTTCGCATCATAATTGCAATTACACCAATTAAAAATCTTCCTGTCCTCTCTGATTTTATCCTTTTCCATGATAATGCTAAAGGCCAGAGAGCGGTGATCACTGTCCCCCAGATGTTCATCCATTGAGAGATCTGTGACCTGACCCGGTTCGTTACCTATTCCTAGATCAAGTATGGCATTCCCCCTATTCTGCCTGTCAACATACTGTGACACGAAACCGTCCTGGACACACTAAAGAAACTCTGCTCCGTCTAAACCAATGGAAGGTTAAGGGGTTACCTCCGTATGCAACATAATATTTGACTTTCTAATCGGAGAACCACAGTCTGTGTAGACCAATAATAGTATCACCGATCTAGAGGCAGTTTTGAGGTAGTAGAGAGGCTAGAGAAAGACATAGACAGATTAGGTAAATGAAAAAATGTGCAGCAAATAGATTACAGTGTTGGAGAGTGTATAGCCACACACTTTGGTAGAAAAAAAATATGAGTTGACCATTTTCTAAATGGAGAAATATCTACGGTGCAAAGGGTCGTCCTGCAGGATTCCTTTAGGAATTATCTGCAGGTTCAGTCGGTACTGAGAAAGGAAAATGTGATGTTAGTGTATATTTCGGAGGACTGGATAATATAAGCAAGGATGCAATTTTAAGACTTTGTAAGGCACAGGTGAGCAACAGTATAAGTGCTGTGTGCATTTTCGGGCCCCTGATCGAGGAAAGGATGTGCTGACATTGGAGAGGGCTTACTGGAGGTGCACAATAATTATTCTGTGATTGGAGGATTTGTTATATCGGGAACCTCTCACGGCTATGGTCCTGTATGCAGTGGAAATCAGAGAATAAGGGGTGCTAAGAGGGCCCCTCTCTATTCTGAGATGTATCCTCCGGTCTTTTACTCTCCCACCAGCGGGGAAATCCTCTCCACATCCACTCGAGCAAAGCCTTTCAACATTAGAGAGTTTTCGATGAAGTCACAACACATATACTTAATCCCGTTGTAGGTCCAGAGTCATCCAACGATTTTTATGGAGTCAATCTCTTGACTCTCCTTGGAACCGTCTTCAGCTTCAGTACATCCTTTGATAAGTAAAGGGCCCAGAAGCGTTCAAAATACTCCTGGAGAGGCCTCACCAGTGCTTTGTGAAGTCTCAATATTACATCTTGCTTTCATATTCCAACCCTATTAAAATGAATTCTGATGTTCCATTTACCTTCTTCAAAATGCAAATTAACGTTTAGGGAATTCCATTCATCCTTAGTTTATTTTCGAATTTTCTCTCCATTTAAAGAATAGGGTCTATGCTCTCTGCTTCCTGAAAACAGCCTGCCCCTCCACCTATCTTCAAATCCTCTGCAAACTTCGCAACAACGCGTTCAGCTCGATCACCCAAATGATTGACAAACAAGGTAAAAAGTATTGGTCCCAAAACAGACCCCTGTGGAAAGTGATGATCCACCGGCAGCCAACCAAAAAGTCTCCGTTCATTCCCATACTTTGCCCCTGTAACTAAAACGCAGCTTTATCCATTATTCCCCGCACATTAAAATACAGCATTTTTATTGTATAATACTGAATACTCTGAGAGGATGAACACTCTCCTGTATTCATCCTTTTCTATGATGTCTACATTCTACGCTGCAACTCAGCAAATTGACTGCAATATTGCCCCTCAACAGCCTCTCCTCAGTAAACATTGACTCTGTTTGTAAACCAGTTACCTCATCTTCAAAACTGTTTTCAGCCAATGCAGATCCTTCTGCATTGAAATGTATACAGCCCAGGACAATATTTGCTCTGATGTAATGTTCACCACCTTTATGTGAGTTCTTACCACCATCCGCCGCCACAACCTCTCCAATAACTGTTCTGGAACTCTGTCTCCCATCTCTCTGTAACTAACTGAAATCCATCAGTGTAAACTGTATAATCCTCCTGGCTCATCCCTCACTAGAACGCGGCACGGGTAGCAATAATGGAGATTCTGCCATTTAACCTAACTCTCTGTTTCCCCTCCTCACTTATCCTACCCATGCCGTTGGTGGCCAAATGGAGCACGATCAGACAGTCTTCCCACTGGGCCTTGGACCACCTGGACAATTGCAATACCTACGTCAGGCTGCGGTTTACTGACAACAGCTCAGAGTTTTGCACAATCATTTCCTCAGTTCTTATCAAGAAGCTCCAAATCCCGGGCAGAGCATCTCCCTCTGCAACAGAATGTTTTACTTCCTCATCGGGAAACCACACTCACTGTAGATCGGTCATAACATTTCCGATTAACAAACTGTGTTGAAGGAGCAGACGGGCTGCAGCGGGGTTTGTATAGATTAGGAAAATGGGTAAACTGGTTGCTGATGGAATTTGGTAGCAAAAATAAAGGTGTATATTTTCTAAATATCGGGAAATTTCAGCAGATTATGGAGAAAAGGGATTTGGGTATCCTCGCGCAGAATTCCCTCCATATTAAGTTACAGGTGGAGTAGGTGGTGAGGAAGGAAAATACAACGTCAGTATTCATTTCCAGATGAGGGGAATAGAAAAGCAACGATCAACGTCTGACTAAAATATACGCTCAGGCGTGGCCTCCTCCGAAGTCTGTGGCAAAGCATTCCACAGATTCACTTCTCCCTGGCTAAATAAATAATTCATCCCTACCTCTGTTCTGAAAGGGTGCCCCTCGATTGTGTGCCTGCGTAAACTAGTCCCGGATACCCCCATCAAAGGAAGTATCCATCTGTCTCCACCCTGTCTAGTTCTTTCAGCATTCGGTAGGTTTCAGAGATTAAGGGAGCTGGGGCTTTATTCTCTGGAGAAAAGGAGGATGAGAGGAGACATGATAGAGGTATACATGATATTAACAGGAATAGATAGAGTGGACAGCCAGCGCCTCTTCCCCAGGATACCACTGCTCAATATAAGAAGACAGGGTTTTAAGGTAAGGTGTAAGTTCAAGGGGGATATTAGAGGAAGGTTTTTTACTCAGAGAGTGGTTGGTGCGTGGAATGCACTGCCTGAGTCAGTGGTGGAGGCAGATACACTAGTGAAATTTAAGAGACTACTAGTCAGGTATATGGAGGGATTTAAGGTGTGGGATTATATGGGAGGCAGGGTTTAAGGGTCTGCAAAACATTGTGGGCCGAAGGGCCTGTACTGTACTGTGCTATATTGTTCTATGTTCTATGAGACGTAGCCCACACCTTACACCCGCTCTTCCGCGTTCATCTAAATTCCAGTGAGTACAGACCCCAAGCTGCCAAATGTTCCTTAAATGTTAACCCTTCATTTTCATTTACATTTTCATTTGAATTATCCTTGTGAACCTCCTCTGGTCTCTCTCCAATCTGGACACATCGTTTCTCAGATATGGGAGCAAAGACTGTTGCAAATACTTGAGCTTCTGCCTGACCAGAGCGTTAAAATGCTAAGTGTTACAGTATCTCTTTGTGTTTATGTTCCATTCCCTTTCAAATACGTACTAACATTGCGTTTTCCTTCTTTACCACAAATCCAATCTGCAAATAAACTTTGTGGGAGCCTTTCACGAGGACCCCTAAGTCCCGCTGCACCTCTGATATTTGAAACTTCCTCCCGTTCTGATAATTGTCCGCCCTGTTGTTCCTTTTACCAAAATGCATTATCATACGTTTCGCAACACAGTATTCTAGCTGCCATTTATTGTCCATTGGTCCAATTTGTCTGCGTCCTTCTGCAATCGCATTGCTTCCTCAGCTCGACATACTCCTCCACCTATCTTTGTATCATCCCCAAACTATGCCACAAAGCCACCAGAAGCATAGGACCGGACCCAGGGTTGAGATTTTTGATTGGAGAAAGGCTAATTTTGAGGCGATGCGAAAGGATTTAGAAGGAGTTAATTGGGACTATCTGTTTTATGGCAAGGATGTAATAGAGAAATGACGGTAATTCAAAGGTGAAATTTTGAGGGTACAGAAACTTTATGTTCCTGTTAAGATGAAAGGAAAGGTTAAGAGTTTGTGAGAACCATTGTTTTCAAGGGATATTGGAAACTTAGTAGGGAAAAAGGGAGAGATTTACAATAAATATAGGCAGCATGGAGTAAAAGTGGTGGTCTAGGAATATAAAGAATATAAATAGCATCTTAAGAAAGAAATTAGAAAAACTAAAAGACGATATGAGGTTGTTTTGGCAAGACAGGTGAAAATAAATCCAAGGGAGTTCTACGGTTACTTTTATAGCAAAAGGATAGTGAGGTTTAAAATTGGTCCCTTAGAGAATCAGATAGGACAGCTATGTGTGGAGCCAAAAGAGATGGGGGACAATTTGAACAATTTCTTTTCTTCGGCATTCACTAAGGAGAAGGATATTGAATTGTGTAAGGTAAGGGAAACAAGTAGGGTAGTTATGGAACCTATGATGATTAAAAAAGTGGAAGAACTGGCGCTTTTAAAGAATATAAAAGTGGATTAGTCTCCAAGTCCTGACAGGATATTCCCTGGAGCATTGAGGGATGTTACTGTAGGTATAGCAGGGGCTCTGACATAAATATTTAAAATGTCATTAGAAAGGGGGCCACGTAACCCTGAGGGTCCTTCTACCTCTAGCTCTCTAATCAGATCAACATCCAGTCCAGAATAGCTGATCCCCAGTTGGGTTCAACCACGGGCTGCTCTGAAAAGCTAAATCGTCCACAGTCCAGAAATACCCCACCTGGAATCCAGCACCAACCTGATTTTCCCAAATTACCTACATATTGTAGTTCCCCCATGACGATTGCTGCATTGCCCTTCGTATTCTCTGCGTCCCGTTATGCTTTGGAGGCCAGATCCTTACCACTGTTTCTGTGTCTGCATACAATTCTGATCAGATATTTTTACTCGAGCATTTCCGTATCACTATCCTCAATGATACAACACCTAGCGACCCTAGGTCACTGATGAATGGACTTGGCCCGAAACGTCGGCTGTATTCTTTCCCATAAATGTCGCCCGGCCTGCTGAGTTCTTTCAGCATTTTGTGTCTGTTGCTTGGATGTCATCTCATTCTTAAATTTAATTCCATTTTTGCCAACAGAGCTCAGACAGAATGTGTATCCTTGGACATTAAGATCCCAGCTACAATTTTTCAGCCACGATTCAGTGATGCCTGTAACATCGTACATGCCTGCCTGCACATGTGCTGCAAGTTCATCTTTGTGTTTTAGTTAGAGTGCGCATTCAAATTCAACACCTTCTGACCTGTATTCATCCTTTTCGATATTGTCCACCTTATACGTTGCAGCTCATCCGATTAACTGCCATTTCCACCAATCAGTAGGCTCTCCTTACCACTCATTGCCTCTGGTCGTAAACCAGTCACCTCATCGCCAGCACTATTATCGGCTTCCCTACATGTTTTTTTACATTGGAATCTATGCAGCTCAGGACACGAGTTGCACTGTGTTCAACCAAATGATTCCGAACATCGTCTGAGGTGTTACAACCATCTGCCTCCACAAATTCTCCATAATCTGTTCCGGCAATCTGGCTCCCATCCCTCTGCAAACCGGTTCAAACCGATAACTGTCAACTGTACAGTTTTCCTGGTTCTGGGCTCACTAGCGCGCGGCCTGAGCAGCAATCCTGAGATCAATACCCCGGACATCCTGCCCTTTAACTCAGAACCTAACTCGCTGTACTCCCTCCTCATGCGTCCTATTCATGGCAATGATACCCACAAGGATCACCATTTGTCTTGTTCTGCTCTGGGCCTTGGACCATCTGGACAATAGCAATGCTTACGTCACGCTGCGGTTTCTTGGCAACAGCTCAGCGTTCAGCACAGTCATTTCCTCAGTTCTCATCAACAAGCTCCAAATCCTGAGCCGTTGCATCTCCCTCTGCAAAATAACGTTTGATTTCCTCATCGTGAAACCACAGTCCGTGCAGATCGGTCATAACATTTCCCATCTACAGGCAGTGTTGAATTAGCAGAGAGGCTGCAGGTCTTATACAGAGAGGGAAAATGGGAAAAGTAAGGGCAGATGGAATACAGTGCCTGGAAGTGTATGGTCATGAAAATTACTGGAAGAAATAAAAGTATAGACTATTTTCTGAAAGAAAATCAACAATCTACGGCGCAAAGGGATTTGGAATTCCTGGTGGAGTCTCTCAATGTTAATTTACAGGGGAAGTCGGTAGTGAGGAAGGCAAATGCAATGTTCGCATTCATTTCCACATGACAAGAATATAAGAGTGAAGATTTATTTTTGAAGTTTTACAAGGCACTGCAGAGGGTTCATGTGTGGCATTCTGAGCAACGTTGGTGCCCTTATATAAAATGGATTTGCTGAAATTGGAAATCACACGACCAGAAGTCATATGATAAACATTAGGCCATTCAACCCATCGAAACTGCTTTGCTATTCCGTTCATGGCTGATCCCGGATCCCACTTAATCCCATACACCTGCCTTCTCGCAGTATAATCAGACCAATCAGAAAACTGTGAAATGGTTTTTGGCAGAGCACTCCGCCTATTCGCTTCTCTCTGGATACAAATCCCCTCTTTGCTTCTATTCTAACATGTCGCCCCGCACTTCTGAGTATGCGCCTTCTAGTTCTGGACATTCCCACCACAGAACACATCCTCTCCACATCCACCCTCTCTAGTCCTCTCAACCTTCGGTAGTCTCAACAAGGTCATCACGCATTCTTCTAAATTCCAGTGAGTACAGGCCCAAAGTTGCCGAACGCTCCTCATAGGTTAACCCCTTCATTTCCAGAATTATCCTCGTAAACTTCGTCTGGACTCTCTACGCCGACAACACGCCCTTTCTGAGATGTGGGGCCCATATCTGTTGCCAATACTCCACGTGCGGCCTTGCTGTTGCCTTATCAACAATCCCCGTTTTTTAATTCGTTTCCCCTTGAAGTAAACGCCAACATTGCATTTGTCTTCTTACCCCAGATTCAACCAATAAATTAAACTTTTTATAGTCTCACACAAGGGATTCTAAGTCCCTCTGCAGCTACTCCACAATTGTATAATTTTATGCACGATTGCTCCTTTTCCCAAAAGGCATGATCATACATTTCCCAACACCGTATTCCATACGTCACTTTCTTCCCATTTTTCCAATTTGGCTAAGTCCTGTTGCAATCACATTGCTTCCTCAGCACTACATACCCCTTCACCTATCTTCCTATTATCCGCATATGTTGCCAGAAAGCCATCCAAATCATTATCCAAATAATTGTCAAACTATAGGAAAATAGTGGTTTCGAATACTGACAGCTGAGGAACACCACTAGTCATCCTCTCGCTAATTCCTGCCTATAGCCATTCCTCTATCCATGGCAGTATCCACCCCTGAACGCTACAAAATTTTGTCTTGTTAAGGAGCCTCTTTTGTGACACCTTATTAAATTGCTTCTGAATTTCCAACAGGGAAACCTAAGTTACAGTGAAAGGGTGAACAATTTAGGTCTTTATTCATTAGAGCGTAGAAGGTGAGGGAAAACTTGATAGAGGTATTTAAAATAATGAGGGGGATAGATCGAGTTGACGTGGATAGGCTTTTCCCATTGAAATTAAGGGAGATTCAAACTAGAGGACACGATTTGAGAGTTAGGAGGCAAAAGTTTAAGGGTAACAAGAGGGGGAATTTCTTTACTCAGAGAGTGGTAGCTGTGTGGAATGAGCTTCCAGTAGAAGTGGTAGAGGCAGATTCGGTATTGTCAACTGAAGTAAAACTGGATAGGTATATGGACAGGAAAGGAATGGAGGGTTATGGGCTGAGTGCGGGCCACTGGGACTAGGTGAGTGTAAGCTTCGGCACGGACTAGGAGGTCCATGATGGCCTGTTTCCGTGCTGTTATTGGTATATGTTATATATGTTATATAAATGATATCCACTGCCTTTCCTTTGTCAGCTCTGTTTGTTACTTCCTCTCAGAATGCTTACAGCTTTCTCAGGCAAGATTACCCTCAACAGAATCCATGCTGACTTTGACTTATTTTATCATTCCTCTCCAAAAACCCCGAAAGCTCATCCTTAAAAATAGACTCCAAAACTTTCACAACAACTGATGTTAGGCAAACTGGCCCATAATTTCAGTTCTGTAGCCTTCCTTCCTTCTCAAAGACTGGAGCGACATTTGCAACCTTCCAGTCCTCAGGGAATTTAGAGATTCTTGGAGATTGTGTCCAATGCATTCGTTTTCTTTTCGGCCACCTCTTTCAGGACTTTGAGATGTGGTCCGTCTGGTCCAGGTGACTGATCTACCTTAAGACCTTTGAGTTTCACTCGCACGCTGCCCCTTGTAATCGCAATGACACTCACTCCTGCTCCCTAACACTCATGCGTCTCTGGCACACTGTTGGTTTCCTCCACAGTGAGGACAAATACTAAGTAGATATTATGTTCATCTGCCATTTTTTCTCACCTGTTACAACTTAGCAGCATTATTTTCCAGTGTCCTAATATCAACTGTCACCTTCCTATTGACCTTTGAATCACTGAAAATAAACTTATGCTGTCCTGTTTATATTATTGGTTAGTTTGTTTACTTCATTCTTTCCATTTTATAGCCTTTTTAGTTGGCTTTAGCTTCCAAACCCTCCATCTTCCCACTCACTTTTGCTACCTTATACGCCCTTTTCATTGGCTGAACTGTTTTCCTTAACTTCCTTTGTCAGCCACGGTTGCCCACTTCTGCCACTTAAAAACTCCCTCTTCTGCAGGACATATCTATCCTGCTAATTGTGTACCTATACCAGAAATATCAAACATCCCTGCTCTGCCGTCAACCCCGCCGGTATCCGCATCCGTTCTGTCTGGGCAAGCTTCACTCTGATGTCTCTGTAAATTCCATCATTCCATTGAGATACTGATGCGTGTGACAGATGGTGCTCCCTCACAAATTGCAGAATGATTTTAATCATACCTCTTCAGTAAACAGACTTCTGGCTTTTGACCCTCGCACTGACGAATGCTGAGGTCTCGGTTTCAGATAACCGGACTCCGGCACGCGGGCGGCAACGTACCACCCGGGAATCTCATTCTGGCACAGCGAACCTCCAGTCTGTTCCCCTAACTAACCAATCCCTTATCACCACAGCGTGTCCCTTCTTCCCCCTTCCCGTCTGAGTCAACAGGCAGTGTCTCTGCCAAACAGCCGACCACTGGGACCTCCCTCTATTAGTTTGCATGCGCGACTGTATCTGAAGTTTTATACCTTCTACTAATAAGGTTGACAACAGGGGTACTCTTCACTGGCTCCTTAACCGCTTTCCCCTTCCTGGCTGTCACCCAGTTTCCTCTGTCCTCCACCTTGGGTGTAGTTGCCTCTCTATAAGTCGTATCTATCACCCGGCAAGCCTCACGAATTATTTGAATATCCCGGATGTTAGCATCTCAGAGGATCTACAGAGGCCCAGAACGTGGACCAGCTGCACTTTGTCTCTCTGCACGATAGGTCCACAACGGGTGCATAGAACATAGAACATAGAACATAGAACATAGAATACACAGTACAGGCCCTTCGGCCCACCATGTTGTGTCGAGCCTTAAACCCTGCCTCCCATATAACACCCTACCTTAAATCCCTCCATATACCTGTCCAGTAGTCTCTTAAATTCCACTACTGTATCTGCCTCCACCAGTGGCTCAGGCAGTGCATTCCACGCACCAACCACTCTCTGAGTAAATAAACCTTCCTGTAATATCCCCCTTTGAACTTCCCACCCCTTCCCTTAAACCCATGTCCTCTTGCATTGAGCGGTGGTGCCCTGGGGAAGAGGCGCTGGCTGTCCACTCTATCTATTCATTGTAATATCTTGTATACCTCCATCATGTATCCTCTCATCCTCCTTCTCTCTTCCCGGCATTATACACATTTACACTACACGCTGCAACCGCAAAGGAAACAGCATCGTGTAGATCCCCACGCACCCCTCATACAAACTCCTCTTCCTGCGGTCTGGGAAAAGGCACCGAAATCTTCGGGCTCTCAGGGCCAGACTATGTAACCTTTTCTTTCCGCAAGCTATCAGACTCCTCAATACCCAAAGCCTGGACCGGCACCTTCCTGCCCTATTGTCTTGTTTATTATTTATTGTAATGCCTGCACTGTTTGTGCACTTCATGCAGTCCCGGATAGGTCCGTAGTCTAGTGTAGAATTTTGAGCAGATTTTTTTTTGTGTTTTTTTTTACGTAGTTCAGTCTCGATTCTGCACTGTGTCATGTAACACCATGGTCCTGAAAAACGTTGTCTCATTTTTACTATGTACTGTACCAACCGTTATGTTCGAAATGACAATAAACAGTGACTTGACTTGACTTGACTTGACTTGACTTCTTTCCAAAGAGTAAAGCCCTAGCTCCCTTAATCTCTTATCATAAATCATACTCTCTATAAGAGACAGCATCCTGGTTAATATCCTCTGTACACTTTCCAATGCTTCCACATCCTTCCTACAGTGAGGCGACCAGAACTGGACACAGTACTCCAAGTATGGTTTAACTAGAGTTTTATAGAGCTGCGTTATTACCTCACGAAACTTAAACTCTATCCCTCGACTTAAGAAAACTAGCACCCCATAATCTTTCTTAACTGCCCTATCTACTGTGAGGCAACTTTCTGGGATCTGTGGACATGTACCCCGACATCCCTCTGCTCCTCAACACTACCAAATATCGTGCCATTTAATTTGTACTCTGCCTTGGAATTTGTCCTTCTACAGGCTAACACCTCACGCTTCTCCGGTTGAAATTCATCTGTCGCTTCTCTGCCCACTTCTGCATCCTGTCAATGTTTCCCTGCAATCTCCGACGATCGCGTACACTATCCACAACACAAACCTTTGTGTCGTCTGCAAATTTGCCAACCCACCCTTCTATCGCCACCTGCAGGGACTTAATAAAAATCACGAAAACTATGGGTCCCAGAACCAACATGCTGAAGAACATCAACCTCACTCATACTGTCTTTAGCGTCATCAAGTTCACTCTCATTGATAAATTCCGAAGAGAAGTATTCATTGACGACCTCGCTCACTTCCACAACCTCCAGGTACACCTTCCCACCTTCTCTAATCGGTCCTATCTTCACTCCGGTTATTCTTTGCTCTTCACACCATTCAAGGATGCCTTGGGGTGGGGGGGTTTCTTTACCCTTCTCATGCCCCCTTCTTGCTCTCCTCAGCCCCGTCCTAAGCTCCTTGCTTGCTTCCTTATATTTCTCATTAACCCCATCTGATCCTTGTTTCCTAAACCTCATGTATTCTTCCTTTCTTCCAGCTGACTAGATTTTCCATTTCACTTGTCACCCATGGTTCCTTCACCCTACCGTTTTTTGTCTTCTTCACCGGGACAAACTTACTACTAAGATCGAGATTCCTAAACATCGACCACATGTCCATAGTATATTTCCCTGCAATGACATCATCCCAATTCACACCTGCAAGTTCTAGCCTTATAGCCTCATAATTTGCCCTTCCCCAATTAAAAAAAAAGTCCTCTCTGATTCTACCCTTTTCCGTGATAATTTTAAAGGCCAGAGAGCGGTGGTCACTGTCCTCCAAATGCTCACACACTGAAAGATCTGCGACCTGACCCGGTTCGTTATCTAATACTAGATCTAGTATGGCATTTCCACTAATCGGCCTGTCAACATACTGTGACAGGAATCCGTCCTGGATACACTACCGAAACTCTGCCCCGTCTCACCCAACGGACGGTTAATGGGTTACCTCCGTCTGCAACAGAATATTTGACTTTATCTTCGGGGAACCACACTCAGTGCAGACCAATAATAACATTACCGATCTGGAGGCAGTTTTGTGGTAGCAGAGAGGCTACAGAAAGACTTAGATAGATTAGGCAAATGGACAAATGTGCGGCAGATATATTACAATGTTGGAGAGTCTATGGTAATACACTTTGGTAGAGAAAATATAAGTGTTGTCCATTTTCTAAATAGAGAATGTTCTACGGTCCAAAGGGACCTCGTGCAGGGTTCCTTTAGGATTGATTTGCAAGTTCAGTCCGTACTGAGGAAGAAAAATGTGATGTCAGTATTTATTTCGGAGGACTGGGATATATAAGCAAAGATAATTTTAAGACGTTATAAGGCACAGGTGAGGCTCAGTTTCAGTGCTGTGAGCATCTTCGGGCCCCTGATTGAGGAAAGGATGTGCTTACACTGGAGAGGGTTCACTGGAGGTGCACAATAATTATTCTGTGATTGAAATACGGGGAGCATTTCACGGTTCTGGGACTGTGTGCACTGGAAATCAGAGGGTAAGGGGTGCTTAGAGGTTGCCTCTCTATTCTGAGATGAACTCTCTGGACTTTCACTCTCTCACTAGCGGGGAAATCCTCTCCACATCCACTCGAGCAAAGCCATTCACCATTAGAGGTTTCGATGAAGTCAGAATTCATTTATGGAATCAATCTCTTGACTCTCCTTTGAACCCTCTTCAGCTTCAGTACATACTTTGTTAAATAAAGGGCCCACAACCCTTCACAATACGCCACGAGATGCCTCACCAATGCATTGTAAACCATGCCTGCCACTCCATCTACCTTCAAATCCTCTGCAAACTTCGCAACAGCGCAATCAGTTCGATCATCCAAATGATTGACATACAAGGTAAAACGTTTTGGTCCCAACGCAGACCCCTGTGGAAAGTGATGAGCCACCGGCAGCCAAAGAAAAAGTCTCCGTTCATTCCCACACTTTGCCTCCTGCCACTGAAACACCGCTTTGTCCATTATACAGCGAATCAAATATCGCTGTGATGATTGTACGCTCAAGTATCAATTGTTTGGTGACAATAAAAGTAAAGTAAAGTACTCCTCTCATGGAAATTCAAAACCTTCACTCCTGTATTCATCCTTTTCGATGGTGTCCACCTTTTACGCTACAACTCAGCCAATTGACTGCAATGTTGCCCCCTCAACAGCCTCTACTCAGTACACATTGCCTCTGTTTGTAAACCGGTTTCCTCATCTTTACCACTATTTTCAGCCAATGCAGATCCTTCTGCATTGAAATGTGTGCAGCCCAGGACAATATTTGCACTGATCTCAACCATCTGATTTCCATATTTTTGTGAGTTCTTAGCACCATCCGTCTCCACAACCTCTCCAATAACTATTCTGGAACTCTGTCCCCCATCTCTCTGTAACTATCTGAAACCCATGAGTGTACATTGTATAATCTTCCTGGTTCTTGCATCAGTGGCACCGGGCACGGGTAGCAAGATTGGATATCCTGCCATTTAACCTAACTCCTTGTATTCACTTCTCACCTATCCTACCCAAGCCATTGGTAGCCAAATGGAACACGATCTGACTTGCTCCCCACTAGGCCTTGGACCATCTGGACAATTGCAATACCTACATCAGGCTGCGGTTTACTGACAACTTCTCAGAGTTCAGCAAAATCATTTCCTCAGATCTTATCAACAAGCTCCACATCCCGGGCTGCGCATCTCCGTCTGCAGCAGAATGTTTTACTTCCTCATCGGGAAACCACAGACAGGGTAGAGCAGTTTTGAAGTAGTAGAGAGGCTACAGAGTGGTTTATACAGACTAGGAAAATAGGCAAACTAGTGGCTCTTGGAATACCGTGTCTGCATGTGGATGGAAATGCAATTTGTTACAAGCAATAAACGTGTCGACTGTTTTCCAAATGGACAGACAATTCAACGATCTGAGGCACAAAGGGATTTTGGAATCCTCTTGCAGGATTCCCTCAAAATTAAGTTCCAGGAGGAGTAGTTGCCTTGACATTAAATGTTCCACGCATCCCAAAGGTCGTGAGCACATCACCAAATCCGCCGACACACACACAGATCAACCCAAATCCTTATGAGCTCCCAGATACACCCACAGAAAAGCGGCGACTTCATATTCTACCCCAAATATGCTATCCCCAAATACGAGCGCATCCCCATAACAAGAACAAACCCCAAAAGCCGTGTGCATCCATGTGCACCCCGAGACCCTGTGCATCCCATTTTCGCTGACACTCAATACCCAACACCAGGTGCAGCCCGCACCCTAAACCCGCTGACACACCCACGTGCCCATGAGATTTTTCCGAGCAAGATACATTCGAAACAGTTGAGAAAATGGCAGCCTCGACGTTAACAATCCGCACTCAACACATTCGTGTGCAAATCTTGATCCGGCAACACACCCAAACTATGTGTATCCCCAAATACGTGTGCACGGCCATGTTTGAGACTAAATTTCGAGTGATATCTAAGTTTCTTCCTTAAATTTCATCGGCGGTTCTTTTTTTCGCATTCTCTTAAATTGCAGCAATTTCTAAAAGCGCAGCGCAGTACCTTTAAATGTAAATTTAAAATATGTTACAGTATTGATTAAGAATTAGACCAATAGCCTGTAAAGTTGCCCAGCGCTCCGGATTATCGCAATTTACTTTAGCAGAGGCTTTGTATCGATAAATCAAAACTGCCCGCCATGAATCCACAAAACATGTGCATATCACCAAATCAGTGCGCTCTCCAAACACACTGACACACCACATATATAATAGATAATTCCAAAGCAGAATTCATGTCCAACAGCTCAGAAAATGGCTGTTTCAACATTTATAATTCGCACCACCAAAAAAAAATTATTGCAACTGTTGATTGGTAAACAAACAACCCCCGGAATATATGAACATCACAACATCTAATTACGTCCCCGTAATTGACTACATGCCCCTAAATTGGCGCGTATCCCCAAATACTTTTGCATATTTGCCGCCAAACTCTAAATCTACGCACACCCAAAATCAGTGCTCACCCCATATATTTGAGGACTCAACTTTAAATTCGTGCGCATTCCCAAATCCAAGTTCACACCATAGCAGTGGGCACCACTTATTCTCCGACACTGCCCAATCTCTGCACGACCCAATTCATCCCAAAACCACTGACATCCTGACATGCAGTTTAGAATCCTTTCAAGAATTCATTCCTCGACATTAAAATCCGCACACAGCCCAAAATTCATGTACAACTTCAGATCCGCCCACACGCCCAAATCTTTATCACACCTCAAATCCGTGTTTACATGTACACAATCCCAAATCCATGTACACCTCAAATATGTGCACCACATCAACTAGGAGCGCACCCTAAAATTCATGCGAATATCATACCCGTGGAGAAACCCACTTGCACATTAGATTATCCCGGAGGAAGTATCATTTAAAATACTTCACGTCAAATTTCAAATTAAATTCATTATTCACGTGATCGAAATTAAAAACGTTGAGATTCGGCACACCTCCAAACCGCAGGCACCCCAAATGTGTGAGAAATCCGTGTGCATCTCCAAATACAAATGCATCCCCACAACTTCAAAACCGTGGACACACACCCGCTAATTAGATTATCTCAAAAGAGAAACATCAGATATTCACAAGATGACAAAATCTGTGTACAACGAGCCCCAAAAATGAATGTGGGGGTTTCAGCGTGTTTGGTCTGCGCATAGATATGGTGATGCGCACCAATTTGACGATGCACATGGATCTGGTAATGGTTTGGGTTGCCTTTTCGATCATGGTGAGTTGACGGATCAAAATTTGCGTGCGGATTATTAATGTCGAGGCTGCCATTTTCTCAATTGTTTTTTATTGATTGTTGCTCCCGGAAAATCTGATGTACAAGTGGCGGAGTCCGCGGGTTTAGGGTGCGCACTGAACTTGCGATTGCGCAATTTTATTTTTTTGTCATCGAATCCGTTGCACACGGTCTTTTGGTTCATATGGATCTAGGGTTGTGCCTGGATTTAGGAGCGTTTCCTAATAAAGGGTTGCAAACTGATGTAAGGGTGCGCACCTTTTTAGGGATAGCAAATTTAGGGTAGAGTCTCCATGTCCGATATAAGGGTGCGCACCTTTTTACGGATAGCAAATTTAGGGTAGAGTCTCCATGTTTTTGTAAGTGCATATCGATTTGGTGATTTGGGATACGTGGTGGTTTTTACCAGACAGCCATTTTGTGTTTGCAGTGATTCTCCGTCTGGGCCATCTAATATGCCTGTGGGGTGCTCTCGTATTTGAGGACGTGCTCAGATTTGGGGGTGCGGACGGAGTTTAGTGATCAGTGTCCAGTTAGGGGTGTAGACTTGAATACTGGGTTGAACACGGATTTGGGTTGACACGCAGATTTGGGTGTGTCACCGATCTGCAAAAGGATTTTGGCGCACATATGGCCTGCTAACCTCGAGACGGTCATTTTCTGAATTGATTGAAATGTTGCTTTGTCTGTGATAATCCATTATGCATCTCGGTTGTCAGAGGGTTTGGGGTGCGCACCGATTTTGGGTTTGCGCAGATTTAGGGCTGCTTCCGCATCTATGGGTGGCAACCGATTTGCGATTCGAACAGATTTAGTGAAATCAGCGGATTTGGGGGTACATGGAGATTTGGTCTTTTTAGGAGAGTTTCGGCGAGTACTTGTGCGCATCTGATGGTGCTTTCTGATTGGGAGGTTGCACTAGATTAGGAATGCATCAACCAATATGGGTGTCAGTATGGATTTGGTCCTCGCGATTTCTTTCAGGTGAACGCTGTCACTCTAATGTGTATACGTGAGTATAAGCAGGTTTGGTGATGTACACGATCTTAGATGCTCCCGGATTTGGGGGTGTCTGTGGATTTGGGGTCCTGACAAATCCCACGGTTGTTTCATTGATAGGTCCTTTATTAATAGATACACTTCCGGTTTTCTACTCTGCTCTTGCTGTGATTTTTAAGTTGGAAGTTGCTACTTTCTGAACTATGTGAAATTATTTCTCCTCTCGGATAATCTACTCTGTAAGTGGGAAGTGTTGACACCTTTTGGGTGTGCATACGGATTTGGGAGTGCACGTGGATTTTGGTTGTCGGAGGAATTGGGTATAATGCCAAAATTCAAACTGTTTATTTTACAGATACTCGGATAAATAATGCACTTTAACGTTGAGCCTTGTTCTTGCTATTTTTTAAAGTGGATTAAGCTATCTTGTGAAATATTTGAAATGTTTCTCTCTCTAGGATAAACAATTGTACATGTAGGGGCGGACTCGGATTTGGGGGTTCTCAGAGATTTTGACATGTGCGCGGCGAGTTTGGGTACACACGGATTTGGGCCTTGCAGAGTCCTCTTCGGGAAATAGTTGACTTGATCACACGTGTGCTCACGAACACACTTAATAAAAAAAAGGCAGCCATAGTCTGAACAGTTTGAAATGATAACGTGGTGATCACGTGGATGTGTCAGCGGGCTTATCAACAAGCTCCACATCCCGGACGGTGCATCTCCCTCTGCAACAGAATGTTTTACTTCCTCATCGGGAAACCACACTCAGTGTGGATCGGCCATAACATTTCCGATCAACAAACAGTGTTGTAGCAGACAGGCTACAGAGGGTTTTTTACAGTTTAGGAAAATGGGTAAATTAGTGGCTGACGGAATACCGTTTCTGGAGGTACATGGTCATGCCATTAGTTACAAGAAATAAAAGTGTCGACTGTTTTCCAAATTGAGAGACAATTCAACAATCTACGGCACAAAGGGATTTTGGGATCCTTCTGCAGGATTCCCTCAAAATTAAGTTCCAGGCGGAGTAGTTGGTGAGGAAGGCAAATAGAATGTCAGCATTAGGAATATTCTCCTAATCAACGATCAACTTCTGACTGAAAGATACCATCGGACGTGGCCTCCTCCGAAGTCTGTGGCAGAACATTCCAACAGTGTCACTACTGCCTGGCTAGAAAAATAATCCCTCCCTAACTCAAAGGGGGCCTCTCAATTGTGTGGCTGTGTACGTTGGTTTCGGATAAACCCAGCAAAGGGAGCATTCTTCCTTTGCACCCGATCTAATTCTTTCAGCATTCGGTAGGTTTCAATGAGATCTCTCCCCCGCCCCCTCCGCATTCTTCCAAATTCCAGTGAGTACAGGCCCCATGCGGCCAAATGGTCCTTAAACGTTACCCCTTCATTCCCGAAGTTATCCTCGTGAACCTCCTCTGGACTCTTTCCAACGAGAGCACGTCCCATCTGCGATATGGGACCCAAACCTGTTACAAATACACAAGGTGCTGCCTGACTGGAGCTTTAAAGAGACTCGCCGTTATCTCCTTGTTTTTCTGTTCCACTCCCCTTCAATGAGATCACATTGCGTTTGCCTTCTGTACCACAGACCGAAACTGTAAAGTGACTTTCTGGGACTCTTACAGTTGGGCTCCTAAGTTCCTCGGCACCTCTGATGCTTGAGACATCTCCCCATTTAGATAATAGTCCGCCCTGTTGTTCGTTTTACCAAAATGTATTCGCATACGTTTCGCAAGACTGGCTCCATCCGCCACTGTTTGCCCATTAGTCCCACTGTGTCTGTTTCTTGCTGCACTCGTATTGCTTCCTCGGCACGAAATACCCCTCCATCTACCTTTGTATCTTTGTCACAAAACCATCAATTCTTCGATGCAAATCAATGACTATCAAGGTTAGAATTAGCGGTCCCAATTCTGTCCACTGAGGAACACGATTATTCACTGGCAGCCAACCAGAAAAGACACCCATTTATTCTCGCTTACTGCTTCCTGCCTGCCCGCCATTCCGCTCTCCATTCCAGAATCCTTCCTGTAGTGCCACTGGACTTTCTCTGTTTAAGCTTCCTAATGGGTGGCCCCTTCTCAAACGTCATCTGAAAATCCGAGAACATGATATTCCCTGTGTCTCCTCCGCGCTCTCTGTTTGTTACTTCATCTAAGACCTCTAACATGCTCGTCAGGCAAGATTTTCATTCAGCGACTCTGTGCTGACTCTGACCTATTTAACCACACCTTTCAAAGGACCATAATCCTTATCCTTAATAATAGACACTGATATTTTCGCAGCTAATGAGGTAAGGACGATTTTGAAAACGTTTCCATCATCCAATTTCTCACCCCTTTTGCTACCTTACATGTCTTTCCTTTGGCTTTAATGCAGTCCTTAATTTCCCTCATCAGCCACGGTAACCTACACCTGCCATATGAGAACTTCTCCTACTCAGGGGCATATCTATCCTGCGCCTTGTGAACTGTTCCCAGGAACACCACCCAATTCTGCTCTGCCGTGATCGCCCTCCAATCCACCCGGCCAAGCTCCTCTCTCATGCCTCTGTAATTCCCTTCATTCCATTGTGATACTGATACCTGTGATTTATGCTTCTGCATCTCAGAGTGAAGCATTAGTCCAATCCTACGTTTTCAGTTAAGAGACTTCTAGCTGTTCACCCTCACGATTAACTATCCTGATTCACTACCAGGGACCTGACTACCGTAACTTTCTTCTTTTAGGTGGTCCTCCGCCCACACCCTGCCAGTATCCAAAAGTGATATTTCTGTTGTTCAGGAGGATAGCCACAGCAGTATTATGTACTGGTTCCTGAACAGCTTACCCCTTCCTGGCTGTCTCCCAGTTTCCTCGGCCCTGTACCTGGGGTGTAACCACCAGGCGCCGGGCCCTGATGGGATTTACCCCAGGCTACTGTGGAAGGCGAGGGAGGAGATTGCTGAGCAGCTGGCGATGATATTTGCATCATCAATAGGGAGACTGGAGAGGTTCTAGAGGATTGGACGGTTGCGAATATTTTCCTTTATTCAAGAAAAGGAGGACAGACAGACCAGGGAATTATAGACCAGTGAGTCTTACCTCAGTGGTTGGTAAGTTGATGGAGAAGATCCTGAGTGGCAGGATTTATGAACATTTGGAGAGTATAATGTGATTAGGAATAGTCAGCATGGCTTTGTCAAGCGCACGTCTGCCTTACGAGCCCGATTGACTTTTCTGAGGATGTGAGTAAACTTATTGATGAAGGAGGAGCAGTAGATGTAGTGTATATGGATTTCGGCAAGGCATTTCATAAGGTAACCCATGCAAGGCTTATTGAGAAAGTAAGGAGGCAGCGGATCCAAGGGGACATGGCTTTGTGGATCGAGAACCGGCTTGCCCACAGAGGGCAAAGCGTGGATGTAGACAGGTCATCTTCTGCCTGGATGTCGGTCACCAGTGGATGTCCCACCGATCTGTTCTGGGACCCTCACTCTTCGTCATTTTTATAAATGACCCGGATGCGGAAGTAGAGCGATGGGTTAGCAAGTTTGCTGATGACACTAATGTTGGAGATGCTGTGGTTGGTGTGGAGGGCTTTCAGTGGTTATTCGGGACATTGATAGGAAGCAAAACTGGGCTGAGAAGTGGCAGATGGAGTCCAACCCAGATAAGTGTGAAATCGTTCATTTTGGTAGGTCAATTACGATGTCAGAATAATATATTAATCATGAGACTCTTGGCAGTGTGGAGGATCAGAGGGATCTTTGGGGTCCGATTCCATCAGACACGAAAAGCAGCTGCGCAGGTTGACTCAGTGGATAAGGAGGCGTACGGTGTATTGACCTTCATCAATCGTGGAATTGAATTTTGGCGCCGAGAGGTAATGTTGCAGCTCTGCAGGGCCCTGGTCAGACACCTCTTAGATTACTGTGCTCAGTTCTGGTCGCCTCACTGCAGGAACGATGTGGAAGCCATAAAAAAGCTGCAAAGGAGATTTACAAGGAAGATCCCTGGATTGTGCAGCATAACTTTTGTGGATAGTTTGAGTGAACTCGGCCTTTTCTACTTGGAGCGACGGAGGATGAGAGGTTACATGATAGAGGAGTACAAGCTGAGGAGAGTCATTGATCGTGTGGATAGTCAGAGGCTTTTTCCCAGGGCTAAAATGGTTGACAGACGATATGCACATATTGCGGATATTTTGAGGAATTCTCCGAAAGAGCACAGTTAATTTGTTAGGTTGTAAATTAATTTTAAGTGCTTTAGAAATGGTAGATGAAATCTGACTTCCCAAACTGTGCCAGTATTGAACCAGACCAAAACATGTGTGTCACTGTAGCTCTCTCAGTTTTACATCCATCACAATGGCATTCAACAAAAGGAAAGATTTTCATTTTCAATCTTTCTTTATTGATTTTGAAAAAAAAAAACAAGGATAGATACAAGTCGGGGAGAAATTATCTCAAATACCTATTTCAATAAAAGTACAAAAAAGAAAAGAATGCGCACTGTCATAATCATGTATGGTATAATATTGAGCTGATATAAAATGAACTACAGCTTCTCTTAACAATTCATAGACAAGAAAAACGCAGATAGTAACGATGTCCAATTTTAAATTGTATCAGCGAATGAACAGCTCAAATCGAAGAAGTTTTAACCAACTTCAGAATCCGCATCCAGTCCTCCGTCATAAAAGTCAAATTACGTTCCTTTTCCCAATCTTGTTTAACCTTACATAAAGGACGCTTATCCTCTTGTAATAATAAATTCTAAATTCTTCCAATGGAACCCTTCATCAAAGGGTTCATGCTCGTGATAGTATCTAAAATGTCGGGAGACAATATGTAATGAAAATTACATTAATATATGGGATAAAAGACAAAGAATTTGTAAATGTCACTTACAAAAATTGAATAAGGATGGAGGTCTTGTTTTGCTTAATTTAAGAATGTTTTCGTGGGCTGTAAATATGCGTTAAATGTCCTTTTGGTTACACAGGGTTAATAGGAACCAGCGGCCAAATTGGGTAGATTTGGAATTGAAAGCTGTGAAAGTTTTTTTTTTAACCTTGTTATTAGGAGCTGCTCTATATATACATATAGCTAAAGTTGCTAATTTAAATTTATATCTAAGATTAAGTATTCTTCATAAATTTGGCTCCAGTTCCAATTTTTTTAATCTTAAAAAAATAAACGTTGTAGTTTGATTCATCGAAATTATTGTTAAGCCTTCTTTGATCCATTTTTTTATTTTGAAAAAAAGGTATTTTTTAGATCTATTTATAAAAGATAGACTGAGGTCTTTCTGAACAATTAGTTGATAAATATTCTCTTTCATACGCATACTTTTTTTTACAATACCTTCAAGTTAGACATTTCGTACAAAAAATATTTAAGTAATTGACCTCATTGAAACCTATCGAATGTTAAAGGTACTCGGTGGAAGGACTGGGAGAGAAGGATTCCTCTGTTCAGTGAGACTATCGAATGTTAAAGGTACTCGGTGGGGGGACTGGGAGAGAAGGATTCCTCTGTTCAGGGAGACTGTCGAATGTTAAAGGTACTCGGTGGGGGGACTGGGAGAGAAGGATTCCTCTGTTCAGGGAGACTATCGAATGTTAAAGGTACTCGGTGGGGGGACTGGGAGAGAAGGATTCCTTTGTTCAGGGAAACTATCGAATGTTAAAGGTACTCGGTGGGGGGGGGACTGGGAGAGAAGGATTCCTCTGTTCAGGGAGACTATCGAATGTTAAAGGTACTCGGTGGGGGGACTGGGAGAGAAGGATTCCTCTGTTCAGGGAGACTGTCGAATGTTAAAGGTACTCGGTGGGGGGACTGGGAGAGAAGGATTCCTCTGTTCAGGGAGACTATCGAATGTTAAAGGTACTCGGTGGGGGGACTGGGAGAGAAGGATTCCTTTGTTCAGGGAAACTATCGAATGTTAAAGGTACTCGGTGGGGGGGGACTGGGAGAGAAGGATTCCTCTGTTCAGGGAGACTATCGAATGTTAAAGGTACTCGGTGGGGGGACTGGGAGAGAAGGATTCCTTTGTTCAGGGAGACTATCGAATGTTTTAGGTACTCGGTGGGGGGACTGGGAGAGAAGGATTCCTCTGTTCAGGGAGACTATCGAATGTTAAAGGTACTCGGTGGGGGGACTGGGAGAGAAGGATTCCTCTGTTGAGGGAGATTATCGAATGTTTTAGGTACTCGGTGGGGGGACTGGGAGAGAAGTATTCCTCTGTTGAGGAAGACTAAGACATGCAGGGGAGATTCAGAATTGAAGGATTCCAATTTAGAACGGAGATTAGGAGGAATTTCTTCAGCCAACGAGGAGTGGATTTCTGGAATTGTCAGCAGCGGGCGTCAGTGGAGGCCAAATCACTGCAAATATTTAAGAGGAAAGTGCGAGGGAAGAGCTTCTGCTGAGGGAATTTGAGCAGCTGCGGCCTAACCTGAAAAGCAGAACGGAAAAGGATTACTGCCGGAGCCACGGGCAAATTGGCATAGGGTAAGGAATATTCGAGACTTCAATGCATGGCTCAAGAACTGACTTCGGAGAAGAGGGTTTCAATTTGTGAGAAATTGACACCAGCATTGGGGAAGGAGGCAGCTGTTCCAATGGGACGGGCTACAACTGAACCGTCATGGGAACTGGATCCCAGCGAGTCGCATAACGAGAGCTCTGGATGTAAACTAAATATTAGGTGGTGGGTTCAACAGATTGGCTGAGTATGGATCAAGGAAAAGAGAAATGTGTGGATAAAGATCCACACAATCAAAAGATAAAAATGAGAAAAGTAAGAGTGGAGTGAAGTGAGGCGAAGAAAATTCATGTGTAACGAGAGAAAGATGACATAATTTTAAAAGCACAATGAGAGTAAAAGCACTTTATCTGAATGCCCGTAGTTTTCCAAATAAGGTCAGTGAACTTGTGGAACAAATCTCTGCAAAGGGAAATGATTTAGTGGCCATTATAGAGACGTGATTTCAAGGTGAAGAAGATTGCAAATATCCGAGTATATCAGGTAATACAGAAGGACAGACAGGAAGGTCAAGGTGGTCGGGGAGCGCTCTTCATTAAGGATGAGGTCAGGGCGATTGTGAGAGACGATATAAGATCTAAGGAGCGGAACATTGAATCCATCTGGGTACAGATAACGAATAGTAAAGGGAAAAAATCACTGGTGTGAGTTGTCAATGGAACAGCGAATAATATCATTACAGTGTCTCAGGCAGGAAACACAGGAATATCTGAGGCATGTAAGAATGGAACAGCAGCTATCATGGGGGACTTTAACTTGCACAATCAATTTGGTCGAGGCAGTCTTGAGGAGGACTTCATAGACTGCAGCCGTGAAGGCTTTCCGGAACAGCATGCTGTTTAACCTACAAGGGAACGTGCATCCAAATTCAGCACTCCCATTCCCCGGAGTATGGAGAGCTGTTACTTTCCATTTGGGAATCAGACTGCCATTCATTGCCAACGACATTCCTCCGTGGAATGTCTGTAGTTAAACGTCTCGTGTTGAGCACTCTGTGCACAACCGTAGGAGTTTATTTTCCTCTGGAATTTATTACTCGAGTCTTGATTATTTCTTGTCTGAGTCTGAGTGTATTCTACAACTGACTCTGCGCTTACCTTCACCACCGTCCATATCTCTCTCTTTACAGAAGGGATTACAACGTCAGGAGTTTGAGGAGATGTGGTCTGTTATTGAAAACTCGCGAGTTTCTCCGGATGTACGGCGGAGAGCATTCTGGTTTGTCACATCGCCGCCTGGTGTGGAGGCTGCAACGCACAGGGTGGCCAGAGGGTGCAGAGTTTCTCGACTCAGCCAACTCCAATCGCAGTCAAAACCCTCCCCTCCAACGAGGACATTCTCAAGAGGTGCTGTATCTTTTACTGAGAACCCTCACCTCCCGGGAAATGCCCTGTCATCATTCGTACCATCGGGGAGGAGGTACAGGAGCCTGACGACCCGCCGTCAACCATTTGAAACAAGTTTCTTTCCTTCCACCATCACATTACTTAACGCTTCCCGAATCCATGAGCGTCCTCGATATTCCCCTGTTTTCTGTATTTATTAATTTTTGGAACTTTTCTGTATTTATTAAATTTACATCATTGCGCAGTACTGATTGTGCAAATGATCAACTTTCGGGTGGTATAAGTCACAGACAATAAATCAGATGGTGATTCCGGTTGCAAACACGCGATACAGATAGACAGGACATGTGTCTCGCTGGTCTTCACTGACTACAGGAGTCGGGAGGTCACAGTGTGGTTGAACGAGATATTCGTGAGGCCACACGGGGAATACTGTGTTCGTTTCTGTTCGCCCTGCTGTGGGAAAGATGAGCAGGAAAGAGTGCAGAGGGAGATTTACGAGGATGTTGCCGGGATTCGAGTGGCCGAGTTGTGGAGACCGGGCTGGCGTGAGGAGTTTATTCTGTGGGGAGCACGGGTGCCATTATAGAGGTGTATAAAACCCCGAGTGGCATAGATACGGTGAATGCGCACAGTTTTTTTACCCCAGGGTGGGTAATCTGTGAACCAGGGTGCACAGGAGTGAGGGGAGAGTGGGTGGAGAGGAGGGAGTGAGACAACAGAGAAGGAGGGGTGGAGAACGTTGCAGGGAGGGGAGAAGAGTAGGAAAGATGGCGAGAAAGAAGGAAATCGATGGCGAAAGAGGAACTTAGGAGAGTGTTGGTGGAAGGGAAAACGAGTAGTGAGAGTGAGGATGAGGGGGCTGAGTGGATGAAGAGGGAATGTGAGGATGAGGTGGATAAGAGAAGGGAAGATAGACTGGGAAGGAAAACGGATTGTAATGTGATTCAATTTGATCCTAGGGAATGTTGACAGAGATCCCGGATCATTTCAGGAATATCCGTGAACAAATGTGCACGCTTCTCGCAGATGAAACGGTGTTGACGTTTGCAGTGTTCCATCAATCCGTCCGAGTCGCAGTTACCGCAGACGGACATTCCAGTGTTATCCCTGAACATAAGACTAGAAGCCTCTTCCCTATCAAAGAAGGTTGAAGAATTTAAACAGCGTCACAACAGCTCCAGGAGGAAACACGAGACAGTCACCAAACTAACCCCACAGCAGCGCACTAACCACAAAGCCCCGTGTCGGACCCAAACTAACCCCCATGACCCACTTTCTCACTACAGACCGTATCACTCCCCGAAAAGATGCTACTGCCTCACATTCTCCCCCACAGCCCTGTGTCAGAATCTAATCACGATCGTGATGCCCTTACTTCTCAAGCCACGGTGTGTCGCCAAAGTAATCCACCTGACCCGGTCCCAAGTCACAATCCAGTAAGAATCCGAATCTCACCCGTTTTCGCATTTTCCAATCCAGTAAGTTCTGGCAGGATACGCGAGAGATTTGGGAACAATATTCTGCGAAATTAAATTATTTAATTAATGGTACGATGGAGCCTCTCTTAATGCCGGAAACAGAGAGTGTGATGTATGTTGGTCTTCAGAGAGAAGGAGCTTCACTTTGGCAGAGACAAGAGCCTTGTGATCGGACGCTGTCGAGGGAGATTCACGCTCTGTCTGATACCGGGAGTGTGTGACGGAACGGTGTGGAGGACAATTCACTCTGTGTTTGACACCGGGAGTGTGTGATGGGACCGTGTGCAGTGACACTCACTCCGTGCCAGACAGCGAGAATGTGTGATGGGACGGTGTGGAGGAAGATTCAGTTTGTGTCTGACACTGGGTGTGTGTGATGGGACGGTGTGGAGGGAGATTCACTCTGTGTCCGACCATGGAGTGTGTGATGGGACGGTGTGGAGGGAGATTCACTCTGTGTCTGACCCCGGGAGTGTGTGATGGGTCGGGGTGGTGGGAGATTCACATCGACACCGGGAGTGTGTGTCATGGGACGCTGTGGAGGGCGATTCACTCTTTGTCTGACACTGCAGAGTGTGATGGGGCAGTCTGGATGGAGATTCACTCTGTGTCTGACCCCGGGAGTGTGTGATGGGACGGTGTGGAGGCGGATTCACTCTGTGTCTGATCCTGGGTGTGTGTGATGGGACGCTGTAGAGGGAGAATCACTCTTAGTCTGACCCTGCAGAGTGTGATGGGGCAGTGTGGAGGAAGATTCACTCTGTGTTTGACCCCGGGAGTGTATGATTGGACCGTGTGGAGTGAGTCTCACTCCGAGCCAGACAGCGAGACTGTGTGATGGGACGGTGTGGACGGAAATTCACTCTGTGTCTGACCCCGGGAGTGAGTGATGTGACGGTGTAGAGGAGATTCAGTCTGTGTTTGACCCCGTGAGTGTGTGATGGGACGGAGCGGAGGGAGATTCACTGTGTGTTTGACCCCGGGTGTTAATGATTGTTGCGGATATCGTTTCTCGCAGTGTGACACGTACCTTCTCTTCTTCTGAATTTATTTCCAGCAACATTGCCTCAAATTTCGAACAATATTTCTTCGCTTCGTCGTAAGATGTTTCCAAAGTGGATATTAAATAACAGCGGTCTTCATTTCTGATCCAATCCTGGGAACACGCTAGCTCTGGAAATCAGCATCAAGTAAAGTGAGTTCCCAGCACAACGTCTCATCACACACTCCCGCGGTCAGACGCAGATCGAAAATCCCTCCACACCATTTCATGACAAACTCCGATGGCCAAGCACTGTGCGAAGCTCACTTTACACTCTCAGGTTACTCATACAAGGGGTCAATCAGACAGAGACACTCGATTCGTCCCTGCTGTCACAACCACACTATGTCAAACTCAGAGTGAAGCTCCCGCTACGCCATCTAATCGCTCAATCATTCATAGACTCAGGGTCATGTTATCTTCGCCGCCAGGTGTCGCTCCCTCCACACCGTCGCATGAGTCACTCCCGGGGTCAGACGCAGAGTGAAGCTCCCTCCACACCGCCCCATCAGACACTCCCGGGGTCAGACACAGAGGGAAGCTCCCTAAACACCGTCCTATCACATAAGCCTGCAATCAGACACAGAGTGAAGCGCTCACTCTCTCTCTCTCTCTCTCTCTCTCTCTCTCTCTCTCTCTCTCTCTCTCTCTCTCTCTCTCTCTCTCTCTCTCTCTCTCTCTCTCTCTCTCTCTCTCTCTGTCTCCACCCTGTGAAGCCGTGACAGGTAGGAGGCCGTTGTTACATCACCTCTGTTACTGGTCAGTAATTGGCAAAATATCTGGTAGTTTTGTTCGCAGGTGATTTGAGACCGACGAATCTGTAATACTGAGAGAGATGGTGAACAACGCTTAGCTTTAACAGTGACGTGTGAGACATTGTCACGGTGACGCGCTGTCACGGTAAGTGGTGTGTCGGTGTCACTGTGAGGTGTTTTTCGGTGTCGCCTTGAGGAGTGTATCAGTCATAGGGTCAGGGGCACGTCGATGTTACAGTAAGGGGTGCGTTGCTGTCACTGTGAGTGTCATGTCTTTGTCACGGTGAGGGTTGTGTTCGTGTCGCGGTTAGGAGTGTATCTGTGTCACGTACGGGGGCGTGTCAGCGCTACGGTGAAGGTATTATTGGTGTTATTGTGAATGGTATGTCGGTTTCATTATGAGACTGGATTGTGTTACGGTAAAGGGGTAAAAGAACCGTGTTCTTGTCACGGTTAAGGGGTGCGTCGGTGTCACGTTGAGGTGCGTGTTGGCATCACTGTGAGGTTTTACGCTAAATCTTCATTCCACTCTGTTAGTTTATGTTCTGGCTAAATTCGGTGCCCTTTCAACTCACCATAGATCGAGAGCCCGGCCACTATCGCGATAAGGGCGGATGTAACGAGACAGAAAAGGCAGATCTTCCGGCACCGTCTATTTCCGATTTTCTCTTTCGACTCCAGTTTATGCGGACCTAGAGAGAACATTCAGCGTGTGTGTGAATACAGCCGTGACCCCCTCTGGGATCTCTTGTACCCACCATCAGCGCTCTCTCCTTCCACCCTCCCTCCCTCAATCAAATCTAGTTCCATCCGTCGTTCAGAGCCCAATTCCTTGTCCTGGCAAAGTCTATCTAATGTCTAACACATTCGAGAGGCCCTTGATTCTCTCTCTGGAAGGTGATCGATGAAGCTGGAGTCGTGAATGTTGCCTACCTGAACTTCATTGGGGCGTTTGAACATATCCCTCAGGGGAGCCTTATCGAGAGAGGTCATGATACATGGTATCCACAGGGAAATGACCGTTTCGATCCAGATTTTACTATTTTTCACAATTGTATTATTTTTTGCACGCTTTGTAATTGTTTCACACATGGGATATATGACTGTCCTGTGGGACTAACATGTCCTGGGGATATTCGTGTAATCCATTGCGTTTCTTTGTTTTGTGGCTTCGCCAAGCACAAAGGCGGTACGGTAACGTAGTGGTTAGCACAGCGCTTCTCAATACCAGAAACACGGGTTCAATTCCTGTCACTGCCTGGGCGCTCTGGTTTCCTGCCACAGTTCAAAGGCGTCTCAGTTGGTGCGTTAACAGCATATTGTAAATTGTCCCGTGATTAGGCGAGGGGTAATTGAGGGATTCCTGGGCAGCGCGGCATGACGTGTTGGAAGTGCCGATTAAGCACTGTTTTTTTTTCAAATATATATTCAAATCTAAAAACATTTTTAAAAGCTGAATCTCAGAGTTGTATATGATGTACAGGACTGACATGAATAAAAATGGGGTGAGTGGGCTGGTAAAACCGGAGGCGACACCAACATCGGTGATGTTCTGGAAAGTGTAGAACTTCGCTGATGGATTCAGTGGGATGTGGATCATTCGTAGATGGGTGGACAAATGGTAGTGTGGGGCTCTCCACTCTGGTAAATGAAATGCAAAGTGAAAATCTTCAGATGGCAGAAATCCTAGCTGAATGCTGCAGGATCTCAGCAGGCTCGGCAACATCTTTGAAAAAGTACAGGTGATGTTTCGAACCAGAGCCAATCAGCAGGACTGGAGGAATAAAAGATGAAGTCCTTGACGGACTCGCTGTGGACAGGATGTCTCCTGTGACGGGACAATCGAAGACCAGGTGACACAACCTCAGAATAGCCGGACAGACATTGGAACGGAGATGAGGAACAATCTCTTCAGTCAGAAAGTGGCGAATCTGTGGAGCTGTTGCCACAGGCAGTTATGGAGACTAAGTCTCTATGTAGATTTGTGGGAGAGGGTGATAGATTCTTGATTAGTCAGGGTCGCGGGCTGAAGGCAGGAGTTTGGAACAAGAAGAAAATTGGATCAGCCATTACGAAATGGCGAATCAGACTCGACGGGCCAAATGGCCGAACTTCTCTCCAAATTACATCTTCTTATGGTCGGTGACTGTCGGTTTTGTCGTAAAGCTGGACTAGCAAAGGATCCTTCAAGATTCAGCCAATCGGGTGAAGCAGGGTTCCGGGTACAAAATTCATTGAATGAGCTGTCACAGGTAGACAGACATCTTGGGGAGTGTTGGTGAACAGCGGGACCTCGGGGCAGAGGTGCACCGACCCTGAAAGAGGAGTCGCAGTTAGAGAGGGGCCCTGAGGATTGTCGTAGAACAGAGGGACCCAGGGGTACAGGGACACGGTTCCCTGAAAGTAAAGTCACAGGTAGACAGGGACCCCGGGTGGTGTTATAGAACCGAGCAACGCAGGTATACAGGTACACTTCATAGACCAATCGTCCCTGAAAGTATAGTCACACGGAGACTGGATGGTGAAGAAGGCATTTGACACGCTGGCCTTGCTCAGTCAGGTCATTGGGGACGGGGGGCGGGAAGTCACGTTGCAGTAGTACAAGACATCGGCGAGAATGGTGTTTACTTTTGGTCGTCCTGCTGTGGGGAAGATACCAATGGAAAGAGTGCAGAAGGAGATTTCCGAGGATGTTCCCAGGACTCGAGAGACTGAGTTATGGAGAGGTCGGTCAGCTTTGGAATTTATTGCTTACAGTGTACGGGTGAGCTTACAGAAGTGTAAGAATCCATGAGGGGCACAAATAGAGTGAATGAGCACATTACGGAGAGTCGAGTACGAGAGCGCACAGGTCTCAGAAGAGAGAAGAAATAAATTTAATTGGATCCCCTAGTGACAAATCTTTCAACCCAGATGATGGTCCGAATGTAGAACGGGCTGCCCGGTAAATGCTGGTTGAGAGATGAATTTGAGGCAATAAGAAAGCACACACACTTCTGAATAAAACTCGTGACGTTCTCCAGAATGAAGTCAGTATTGTGAACTTGGACCTGTTCGGCCATTGTTTGGCAGGCTTCGTGGTCCCGAAGCAATGGGAGCAGTCTCATCCTCATTGATGAGGGTGTCGTCTTTCGGAAAGTTCAGCTCTGAATAGGTGGAGGTCAGGCCGTCTGAGAGAGAGCACGAGGGACGATGGGAGGGAAGGAAATAGAACAAGTGCGGCCGGCAGAGAATGGTGGAAGTGAGGACAGAGAGGGAGAGGAGGGAGGCAATAGGGAGAGTGAGAGTGAGTGGGAGAGATAGGGCTGAAAGGCAGGGATGGAAGGTTAGAGAACGAGGGTAGAGACGGCAGAGAGAGGGTGAAAGAGATTGATGGTAAGGAGATGAGAATGGTTAGCGATAGGGGCGATGGGCAAGAAAATACGAAAGAGAAAACGGGGACAGAGAATGATTAGGGGATGGGATAGAAAGCGGTGGTAGAGGGTAAGAGTGAGGGGGTATTCACTATTCGGTGAGGGGGCTATTCGGTATTCACTAAAATGAAGGATATTGAATTGTTTAAGGGAAGGGGAAGAAGTAAGGAAGTTATGGAAACTGTTAAGATTAGAGAGGAGGAAGTACTGGCACTTTTAAGGAAAATAAAAGTCGATAAATCTCCGAGTCCTGACAGGATTTCCATAGGACCTTGATGGAAGTTGGTGTAGAAATAGCAGGGGCTCTGACAGAAATATTTCAAATGTCTTTAGATACGTGGATGGTGCCGGAGTATTGGGGTATTGCTCATAATATTCCATTGTTTAAAAATAGTTCTAAGACTAAACCCAGCAATTATAGGCCTGTCAGTTTGACGTCAGTGGTGGTAAATTAATGGAAAGTATTATTACAGTTGATATATATTATTATCTGGGTAAACAGGGTCTGATTAGGAATAATCAGTATGGATTTGTGCGTCGAAGGTCATGTTTGACAAATCTTATTGAATTTTTTGAAGAGGTTACGAGGAAAGTTGACGAGGGTAAAGCAGTGGATGTTGTCTATATGGACTTCAGTTAGGCCTTTGACAGGGCGCCGCACGGAAGGTTAGTTAGGAAGGTTCAATCGTTAAGTATTCATATTGAAGTAGTAAAATGGATTCAACAGTGGCTAGGTGGGAGATGCCAGAGAGTAGTGGTGAATAACTGTTTGTCAGGTTGGAGGCCGGTGACTAGTGGTGTACCTCAGGGATGTGATTTGGGTCTAATGTTGTTTGTCATATACATTAATGATCCGGATGATAGGGTGGTAAATTGGATTAGTAAGTATTCAGATGATACTAAGGTAGGTGGCGTTGTGGACACTGAAATAGGTCTTAAAAGCTTCATAGAGATTTAGGCCAGTTAAAAGAGTGGGATGAACGATGGCGGATGGAGTTTAATGATGGTAAGTGTGTGGTGCTACATTTAGGTAGGAATAATCCAAATAGGACATACATGGTAAATGGTAGGGCATTGAAGAATCCAGTAGAACAGAGAGATCTAGGAATAATGGGGCATAGTTCCCTGAAGGTGGAATCTCATGTGGATAGGGTGGTGAAGAAAGCCTTTGGTATGCTGGCCTTTATAAATCAGAGCATTGATTACAGTAGTTGGGATGTAATGTTAAAATTGTACAAGGCATTGGTAAGGCCGAATTTGGAGTATTATGTACAGTTCTGGTCACGGAATTATAGGAAAGGTGTCAACAAAATTGACTGAGTACAGGGAAGATTTATTAGAATATTACCTGGCTTTCAGCACATTAGTTACAGGGAAAAGCTGAGCAAGTGAGGTCTTTACTCTTTGGAGCGTAGAATGTTCGGGGGGACTTGTTAGAGGTATTTAAAATAATGAGGGGCATAGGTCGAGGTGACGTGTATAGGTTTTTTCCATTGAGAGTAGGGGAGATTGAAACAATTGGACATGATTTGAGAGTTAAGGGGCCAAAGTTTAAAGGTAGCACGAGGGGGAATTTCTTTACTCACAGAGTGGTAGCTGTGTGGAATGAGCTTCCAGTAGAAGTGGTAAAGACAGGTTCGGCATTGTCATTTAAAATAAAATTGGATAGGTATATGGACAGGAAAGTAAAGGAGGATCATGGGCGGAGTGCAAGCCAGTGGGACTAGGCGAAAGTAAGCGTCCGCACGAACTAGAAGGTCTGAGATGGCCTGTTTCCGTGTTGTATTGTTATAGGGTTATATGGTTATATGGCTATATTGGAGTGAACGATCTGGGAGAGATTGCACAGAGAGTGGAGGGCGAGAGGAAAGTAAGGGAAGTAATACCCTATATTCCTCAATAGACCCATCTGATCCTTGCTTCCTAAACCTCATGTATGATGTTTTCTTCCAACTGACTAGATTGTCCACCTCATTTGTCACCCATGGTTCCTTCACCCTATCATTCTTTATCTTCCTCACCGGGACAAATTTATCCCTAACTTCCCGCAAGAGATCCTTAAACAACGACCACAAGTCTACAGTACCTTTCCCTGCAAAAACATCATCACTATTCACAGCCGCAAGTTCTAGCCTTATAGCCTCATAATTTGCCCTTTCCCAATTAAAAATTTTCCTGTCCTCTGGAAAATGTGTATAGATAGAGTAAATGCAAGAAGGTTATTTTTCCACTGAGGCAAGAGGAGGAAATAAATAAAACTGAGTACATGGGTTAACGGTGAAGGGGGAAACATTTAAAGGGAAGATTAGGAGGGTGGGGGTCTTCTTCACACCGAGAGTGGTGGGAATGTGGAATGAGCTGCCAGATTAAGTGATAAATGCTGGCTCACTTTTAACATTCAAGAAAGAATTTGACAAGGACATGTATGAGAGGTGTATGGAGGGATATGGGCCAGGTTCAGCTCAGTGGGACGAGGCAGAAAAATGGTTCGGCACAGCCAAGAAGGGCCAAAGGGCTTGTTTCAGTGTTGTAATGTTCTATAGTTCTATGGTTCAAGGAACGGAGAAAGGGATCACAGTTGAACATGCAGTTCAAAGGGGTGCTAAACTCTTGACTTTAGACGAGCATTCAGCAAGGTCACTTTCATGGGAGATACTTTGACAAGATTGCGATGATTGGGATTCACAATGAACTGGGAATTTGGGCTCAGAGTTGGCTTGTTTACAGACCTCAGAGAGAGGCGGACGTCCGTGAATCGTGGTGTAATGCACCGATGCGCCCTACGGCTTCTGCTCTTTGTGGCAAAGCTTTAGATGGAAATCTGGATATTCAAGTAGGCTTTGTGTGCTTCGAATGTCCTGCCTCGTAGAGTTAGTAAATTGTTAGTAAATTGTTTTATTATTTCGAGGTATAGAACAGAGCCCACCCAGCAGAGTACAGAAACTTGTCTGCAATGTTGTCTCGAATGCATTCCCTCTGCTATTAGACATTTCAACTTTGGTAAAAGGTAATGTCTGCCGACTCAGTCTGTCTCTCTTGTGATCTTAGAAACTTCTGTCGGATCTCCCGCTCAGCATCTCCGGAGCTATCCAAGGCCTTCTAATCATCCCAATAATGTTCTGAACAGAATTGTATGCAGTACGCCAGATGCAGCCTAATCGGTAATTTTGATACAACATACCTTCCTGATTATTTGAACCCGGTGCCCCCAATGATAAAGTCAAGCGTGTTATATGCCTGGTTAAACACCCCTGAAAACGTCCCCACGGACAATAACTTTGGACCCTAATCTCCATCTGCAAATCAACAATGTTTAGGGTCTTGGTTTTCAGGGTGCGCTATCGCTTAACATTTGGCCTAACAAGGTGCAACATTTCACATTTGACCGTGTGAAACTCCATCTGACATTCCCTCAACCCATATTTGTAACTGAAACATATCCCACTGGATTCTTTTCAGTTCCTCTATATGATCAACAACACCACCCATCGTCGTAACATCGGCACGACGTATCAAAGCAGCCTCTGCCAGTGATGCCCACACGGAAGAAGTTTGACGAAGGGTCTTGGCCCGAAACGTCTACAGCGCTTCTCCTTATAGATGCTGCCTGGCCTGCTGTGCTCCACCAGCATTTTGTGTGTGTTGTTATCTAAACTGTCATCCGGGCCAGTCACAAACATTACGGAAAGGAGAGTGCCAGTGACATACCGATAACTTCATGGTAGAGTTGCATTTGGAGAAGGAAGTCAGAGGATCAGAACGGGAGTGCGGTGGAAGCCATTTTGATTGTTTTCCTTCTCATCGGAGTTAAGAGAGTCGGGACTGCGCAGGCGTGTGACGTCGGGCAGTGAAGCCGGGAAGCTTTAAAAAGAACACAGGCTTTTGCAGCTGGCAGCAGAGTGAGCCGGGAACAGAGTGACGGCTTAAAGGCTTTGGCTCAACGAGCTTAGGCGGAAACGGGCGAGGCAAGGTAGGTTTAGGTTTCAGTTTTTCCTGTTATGCAATTTAGTTTGGATAAGTGCGAGATGTTGTATTTCAGGAAGACAAGCAGCGTGGGACAGTCACAGTGAAGAGGAGGAACCCTGGGAAGTGTTAGAGAACAGATAGCCACAGGGCTATGGGAAAACGGTTCGCAAAAATTAAGGTCAAGTGTGGATAAGTCGGTGAAGATTGCATCTCATCAATCAATGCACTGAGTACGGGAGTCGAGAGGTCACTTTGCAGTTGTACAGGACGTAGGGTAGGACGCCCTTGGAGTACAGTGTTCAGTTTTCGTCCACCTGCTCCAGGTGAAATGCCACTGAGCAGCAAAGATTACAGAGAGAGATTTACGGGGATACTGCCGAGAATCCAGAGACTGAGTTATGGTGATAAGTCAGGCAGATTAGGATTTTATACCTTGGAGTTCATGGGTGACTTACAGAGGTTTATAAAACCACGTGGGGCAAAGACAAGGTGAATGCGCAGGGTCATTTTCTATAGACTCGGAGAATCGAGGATCAGAGCGCACAGTTCTGAGGTGATAGCAGAAGGAGATTTAACTGCGGACCAGAGTTGAATTTTCTTTAAAAAACAATGCTCCGTCTGTGGAAGGAACGGCTAGAGAAAATGATCGATTCAGGTGCATTATGACTTATATACATGTGCGTTTTGCACGTGACACCTTCAGAATGGCGTCATCAACGTGAAATCTGACCTGCCTGATCTCCTGGTCCCGGCGCAATAGGAGGTTCTTCTTCCTGAGCGATGTGAAGTTCATTTTGGCGAAAGTTCAGCTGAGAGTAGGTGGGGTCCAGTCCATCTGGGAGACAAAGCAAGAGAATGTGAGAGAAAGGCAAATAGAAGGGCACGGGACAGGTAGAGAATGATGGGGCGGAGTGAGAGACGGAGACACAATATGAGGGAGATGAGGAAGTGAGTGGAGAGTGACGTGGAGACAGAGCAGCAGATAGAGTGATGGATGGAGAGGGGAAATAGGGTGAGAGAAGAAGGCGCTGGGCGGGAAAATTGGAAAGAATGGGAAGGGAACGAGGAGAGGAACTCAACAGGCAGTGTGGACGGAGAAGAAGGAAAGAGTGAATAAGAAAACTTAAGAACGACAACAGAATTAAAGGGGCAGAAAGCTCAGGAAGTGATCGGAGCGTATGGCCAAATGCAATAGGGATCGACGTGAGAAGCGTGGGGAGTGATGGATGAAAAGTATTATATATGAATGCACGAAGTATAAGAAATAAAGTAGATGAGCTTGAGGCTCAGTTGGAGATTGGCAAGTATGATGTTACAGGAATAACAGAGACACGGCTGCAAGTGGACCAGGGCTGGGAAATGAATATTCAAGCCTACAAGTCCAATCGAAAGGACAGACTGGTGGGCAGAGGGGGTGGGGTGACTTTGCTGGTGTGGAATGAAATTCAGTCCCTTGCGAGAGGTGACATAGAATCAAGAGGTGTAGAGTCAGTATGGATAGAACTGAGAAATTGTAAGGGCAAAAGGTCCCTAATGTGAGTAATCTACAGGCCCACATATAGTAGTCTGGATACGGGGGGGCACGATAAATCAAGACCTAAAATTAGCATGTTGGAAAAGTAATGCAACTTGCAGGTAGACTGGGAAAATCAGGTTGGGACTGGACCCCAGAAAAGAGAGTTTGTGGAGTGCCTCCGAGATGGATCCTTAGAGCAGCTTGTACTGGAGCCTACCCGGCAGCAGACAATTGTGGATCTAGTGTTGTGCAATTAACCGGATTTGATAAGGGAACTCGAGGTAAAAGATGCATTCCGAGGTCGTGACCATAATGTGATAAGTTTTATTCTACAATTTGAGAGGGAGTAGGGAAAATCGGAAGGGTCAGTTGAACAAAGGGGACTATGTAGCCATGAGGGAGGAACTAGCCAATGTTGACTGGAAGGTACACAAGCAGGGATGACAATGGAACAACAATGGCAGGTATTTCTGGGAATAAGACAGAAGGTGCAGGATCAGTTCATTCCAAAGAGGAAGAATAATCATAAGGGGAGTAAGGGGCGTCCGTGGCTAACAAGGGAAGTCAAGGACAGTATAAAAATAAAAGAGAAGAAGTATAACATAGCAAAGATGAGCGGAAAGCCAGAGGATTGGGAAACTTTTTTTTAAGGAGCAACAAAAGATAACTAAAAAGGCAATACAGGGAGAAAAAATGAGGTACGAAGGTAAGCTAGGCAAGAATACCGAGGAGGATAGTAAAAGCTTCTTTAGGTATGTAAAGAGGAAAAAAATATTTAAGACCACAGTTGGGCCCTTGAAGGCAGAAACGGGTGACTTTATTATGGGGAATAAGGAAATGGCAGACGAGCTGAACAGGTACATTGGATCTGTCTTCACTAGGGAAGACACAGACAATATCCCAGATGTAATAGTGATCAGAGGACTTAGGGTAACGGGGTAACTGACGGAAATCCACATTAGGCTGAAAATGGTTTTGGGTGGACTGATGCGACTGAAGTCTGATAAATCCCCAGGGCCTGATGGTCTGCCTGCCAGGGTACTTAAAGAGGTAGCTCTAGAAATCGTGGTCGAATTGGTAATCATTTTCCAATGTACTATAATTCAGCATCAGATCCCGAGGATTGGAGGATAGCTATTGTTATCCCACTTTTTAAGAAAGGATGGAGAGAGAAAACGAGAAATTAGCCTGATATCAGTGGTGGGGAAGTGCTGGAGTCAATGATGAAAGATGAAATAGCAGCACATTTGGATAGCAGTAACAGGATCGGTTCGAGTCATCATGGAGTTACGAAGGGGAAATCATGCTTGACTAATTTCTGGAATTTATTGAGGATGTAACTATGGAAATGGACAAGGAGAGCCAGTGGATGTAGTGCAACTGGGCTTTCAGAAAGCCTTTGATGAGGTCCCACATAGGAGAATAGTGGGCAATATTAGAGCACATGGTATTGGGAGTAGGGTACTAACATGGATATAAAATTGGTTTGGAGACAGGAAGCAAAAAGTAGGGATTAACGGGTCCTTTTCAGAATGGCAGGCAGTGACTCGTGAGGCACCGCAAGGTTCGGTGCTGGAATCACACCTATTTACAATATACATTAATAAATTAGATGAAGGGATTAAAAGTAACATTAGCAAATTTGCAGATGACACAAAGCAGGGTGGCAGTGTGAAATATGAGGAGGATGTTAGGAGAATGCAGGGTGTCTTAGACAGGTTGGGTGAGTATGCAAATACATGGCAAATGCAGTTTAATGTAGATAAATGTGAGTTTATCCACCTTGGTGGCAAGAACAGGAAGGCAGATTACTATCTGAATGTTGTCAAATTAGGAAAAGGGGAAATACAACGAGATCTAGGTGTTCTTCTACATCAGTCACTGAGCGCAAGCCTGCAGGTACAGCAGACAGTGAAGAAAGCTAATGGCACGTTGGCTTTCATAACAAGGGAAGTTGAGTATAGGAACAAAGAGGTCCTTCTGCAGTTGTACAGGGCCCTGGTGTGACCACACCTGGAGCGATGTGTTCAGTTTTGGTCCAAATTGGAGGAAGGACATTCTTGCTATTGAGGGAGTGCAGCGTATGTTCACGAACTTAATTCCGGGGATGGCGGGAATGTGATATGTTGAAAGATCGGAGCAACTGGGCTTGTATACTGGAATTTAGAAGGATGAGAGTGGATCTGGTTGAGACATATAAGATTATTAAGGGATTGGACAAGCTAGAGGCAGTAAACATGTTCCCTATGTTGGTGGAGTCCAGAACCAGAGGCCTCAGTTTAAGACTAAGGGGTAGGTCATTTAGAACTGAGTTGAGGAAAAGCTTCTTCATCCATAGAGTTGTGGATCTATGGAATGCTCTGCCTCAGAAAGCAATGGAGACCATTTCTCTGGAGGCTTTCAAGAAAGAGTTAGATAGAGCTTTTAAAGATAGCGGAGTCAAGGGTTATGGGGAGAAAGCAGGAACGGGGTACTGATTGTGGATAATCAGCCATGATCACAATGAATGGCAATGCTGACTCGGAGGGCTGAATGCCCTACTCCTGCATTTATTGTCTATTGTCTATTGCGTACAGGAGTAAGACGGTCATGTTGCAATTGTGCAGGACGTCGATGAGGCCGCACTTGGAGTACGGTATTCAGTGTTGTTCATCCTGTTCTCGGAAAGATGCCATAGAACTGGAAATGAGTGCTCGGGGAGATTTACGAAGACGTTGCCGGGACTCCAGGGACTGAGTTAGGGAAAGAGGTTGGGTTGATTGCGACTTTATTCCTTGTAGAGCAGGGATGACCTTTCAGGGGTATATGAAGGCACGAGGAACACAGACGGAGTGAATGGGCGCAATTATTTCCCCTAGACTTGGAAAATCGAGGACAAGAGCGCACAGATATTAGGAGAGAGGGGGGAAAGATTCAACTGGTGAGCCGATTGACAACCGTTTGTTACCCAGATGTTGGTCAGTCTGTGGAACGAGCTGCCAGGGACCTGGTGGAGAAGAATGCATCACACACTTGGCCATTTGGCAGTATGACATGTTAGCCCTCCAGAATGACGTCGTTGTTGCATCACTGACCTGCTTGCGTATTGGTGAGGCGTTCGACTTTCCGAATGTTCAGCTCGGTGTAGGTGGACGTCAGATGGTCTGCGAGAGAGAGATAGACAAGTATGAGATTGCGCGATAGAGAATCGGGGTCAGTGAGGTGTAGAGGGAAGCGAAGAGAGCACAGAGACGTGGGGGGGGGGGAGGGTTGGGGACAGCGAAAGGGAAGGAGGGAGAGGCAGGAGAGGGAAGGAGGGAGAGGCAGGAGAGGGAAGCGAGACAGTGAGTACAACGACAGAGCGAGTGAAATGGATTAATTGATTTCTTGAGAGGGAGTGACTGAAGAGTGGCAATGGGTGGGAAAATGGAGCAGAATTGGGGAAAGAGAACGAGGAGAAATAGGAGAGAGAGAGTGGTAAAGTGAGGTGAGGGGAGTGAGGTAGTCAGTGCGGAGAGGAGGATTAAGAGGCGAGGCAGAGTGGTGAGAGAGTATAAAGTGAAGGCTAGAGAAATGTGTGGGACAGAGGATGGAAGAGTCAAAAGGAGCGAGAGAGTGAGGGAAAGAGTGCAGAAGAAGAGCCAGAGTTGAAGTCCGGGGGAAAGAGACAGAGGGGAGAGGATTCAGAAAGTGAGCAATGGGAGAGGGAAGAGTTAATGGGTAAAAGGGGGTAGAGAGATGCAGGAAGATAGAGAACGATTAGAATAATCATGCGAGAGGGAGGCAAAAGAGGAGGGAAAGAGGGAGGGAAAGGGAGAGAGTGGGAGAGACGGTATAGTGGGACAGATATCGCGAAAGACAAAGCAGGGAGAGAGGGGCTACGGAAGAGAAAGAGGTTCAAGGAGGGATAGAGAGGGGAGAGGGCGTTAGAGTGGAGCGAACGAGAGAGAGCAGCATGGGGAGAATAGTTAGAGCGTAAAGAGAGGGGGTGATGAGGGTCAAGGGGCAGAGTGAGGACAAGAGAGGGGAGAGTGGATGAGATGGGAAAAGAGGGACAGAGGGGAGAAGAGAAGGGAAACAGAAGAATGAGTGTGAGAGGAAAAGTGAGAGAGAAGGGGGAAGAGATATGGTTTGTGCAGAGTGAGGGGGGGATGAAAAAACTAGAGGGGATTAAAAATATATTTTCGGGGGCTCCCTCATCACCATTGCCCTCTCTAAACACCACCCTTCCCACGGTGCTGCTTATTCACCTGCCATTCCACAGCGCTCCCTCCTTTCGCCGTCTCAGCGCTCCCCCCTCAGTCACCCTTCCACCCCACCGCCCCGACCACGAAACTTTCACAACACTGCCCCCCATGACTTTCCGTCCTCCGACATCACACTCTCTACACCCCACTCCACAATGCTGCCCCCCATGACATTCCGTCCTCCCACATCACACTCTCTACACCCCACTCCACAACACTGCCCCCCGTGACATTCCGTCCTCCCACATCACACTCTCTACACCACACTCCACAACACTGCCCCCCATGACATTCCGTCCTCCCACATCACACTCTCTACATCCCTCTCCACAATGCTGCCTCGATAATGCCCTCTTATGCCGGTCGCTCCACGCCACCCTTCCCAAAGCACGCCAGCGACACTAACGCACCCACCCCCTCACATTGCTCCCTCCTAGTATCCTGTCCTGCGCGCTCCCTTCGACATATTATCAAACAGCGAATTATTAGGGTCAGCTGTAAGTTTGCCCTGAGGTTTCTCGACAAGAATCGCCAAATTACATGACCACTGTCAAGGCAACAACGATGAATCTGACTTCCATTTCTACGGACCTGGGGCACAGAGAGGGTTTAGGCTTTAGGCTCCACGTACGATACATCAGGTTCAGTAATTGGCTGAGGGTCCCTCATCATCGACCCAGTCAAACACAAAGTCAATCTCCCTGTGCAGCGTCTCACAAGTCCTGGTCTTAGACACAGAGTGACGCTCCCTCCCCAATTTGCCATCACAAACCCCCAGGGTCAAACGCAGAGGGGATTTTCATCCACACTATCCAACACACTCTCTCGGAGTCAGACCCAAATTGAAACACCCTCCCTCCATCTTTCAGCCCCACTCACCTCGGGAAAGTGCCCCTGAGCCAGTATTTGTGCGTTTCTTATTCACGTGAGCCTCGCTGTCGTCCATCCTGTCGAGGATCCTCTGCGTATCTGAGCTCAGGAAGGAGAAGTAACCGTTGTCAGACTAAGCCCGTTTTGACAAGTGAGTCAGACCGACACCAAAAAACACAAGCTGAACAGCTGAAAAAGAGAGTAAGCGAGAGTTGGGTGTGGGAGAGGTACCGTGGAGAGGGATTGAGAGTGCGAGAGAATGGCCCGCAGAGATGGACTTCAATAAAGCCTTTGACAAGGTCCCACATAGGAGGTTAGTTAAGAACATTCAGTTGCTAGGTATCGATGGTAAAGTAGTAAACTGGATCCGACATTTGCTCAATGGGAGAAACCAGAGAGTGGTAGTGGATGATTTCTTCCCTGAGTGGATCCCTGTGACTAGTGGTGTGCCACAGAGATCAGTGCTGGGTCCATTGTTATTTGTCATCTATATCATTGATCTGGATGATAATGAGGTAAATTGGATCAGCAAATTTGCTGATGAAACAAAGATTGGAGGTGTAGTGGACAGTGAGGTAGGTTTTCAAAGCTTGCAGAGGGATTTGGACCAGCTGGAGAAACGGACTGGAAAATGACAGATGGTGTTTAATAAAGACAAGTGTGAGTTGCTGCATTTTGGATGGGAAAATCAAGGTAGAACATACAAGGTAAAGGGAGGGCACTGAGGAGTGCTGTAGAATAGAGGGATCTGGGGAAACAGATTGGCCTTTATAAATCAAAGTATTGAGTATAAGAGCTGGTATGTTATGATCAGTTTGTATAAAACATTGGTGAGATCGAATTTGCAGTATTGTGTGCAGTTTTGGTCACCTAATTACAGGAAGGATATTAATAAGTTTGAAAGAGTGCAGAGAAGGTTTAAAAGGATGTTGTCGGGTCTTGAGAAACTAAGTTACAGAGTAAGGTTGAATAGGTTATGACATTATTCCCTGGAGCGTAGGAGAATGAGGGGTGATTTGATAGAGGTATATAAAATTATGATGGGTATAGAGAGAGTGAATGCAAGCAGGCTTTTTCCACTGAGGCCAGGGGAAAAAAAAAAACAGAGGTCATGTGCTAAGGGTGAAGGTGGAAAAGTTTAAAAGGAACATTGTGGGGGGGGGGGGGCTTCTTCACGCAGAGAGTGGTGAAAATGTGAAAAGAGCGGACAGATGATGTGGTAAATGCGGGCTCACTTTTAACATCGAAAACCTGGACAGGTACATGGATGAGAGGTGTATGGAGGGTTACGGGCCAGGCGCAGGACCGTGGGACTAGGCTGATAAATGGTTCGGCACAGTCAAGAAGGGCCAAAAGGTCTGTTTCTGTGTTGTAATGTTCTAAGGTTCTATGGTTCTATGGATCAGCCACAATGAAATGGTGGAGCAGACTTGATGACCCAAATGGTCTAATTCTGCTCCTACTTCCTACGTTCTTATGATATGTTCCTTTTGTTTTATTGTGCAAAAACTAATTGTTGTTGCTAAGCTTGACTAGCTGAAGACTGAGGCCCCGAAGACCACAGGATAAGTTGAAGACGCTGCTCTGCTTGTGCGAGCTAACAAAAGTTAGCAAAGTTTCATTCCAAGAATGAGGTAATGTTAACTTTTCTCCGACACTGTCTTGGTAATGGAGGAACTGACAGCAGACGTGCAGTTCTGATTTTGTGCACCGCTCGGAAGCATTCGTAGACTGGCTGATATCTAACAAGTGCTTCTTGAAATCGCTCATTGAGTTTATTTGGCTGTTGGCTGTACCCTACCATTACTTCGCTGGCTCCTCAAATTCATCCCCCGAACATTTGCCAAATTTCTTCCGTACTTTTCCCTGAGATCATATGTTTCCAGATTAAGCTTTCATGTTCCTGCCTGATAGTCTCATAATTGTCCTTACTACAATTAAACACTTTTCTGATTGTCTGTTCCTGTCTCTCTCTAATGCTATTGTAAAGGAAATAGAATTATAATCACTATCTCCAAAACGCTCTCCCACTGAGAGATCGGACACCTGAGCAGGTTGATTTTCCAATACCAAATCAAGTACAGCCTCTCCTCGTGTAGACTTATCTACATATTGTGTCAAGAAACCTTCCTGAAAAACACCTAAAAACTCCACCCGATTTAAACTCCTTGCTCTTGGGAAATGCCAATCGATTTTTGAGAAATTAAAATCTCCCATCGCGACTACCCTGTCATTATTCCACCTTTCCAGGATCTGTTCCCCTATCTGCAACTCGATATCCCTGCTATTATTGGGCGGACCACCTTTTCTGCAGCTGTGTCACTATCTCTGATCAGCAGTGCCACGACCCCAGGTGTTTCGGCTCCCTCCCTGGCTTTTCTGAAATATCTAAAATTCGGCTCTTGAAGTAACCATTCCTGTCCCTGAGCTCTCCAAGTCTCTGTAATGGCCACCACATCATATCTCCAAAGGGGATAGTGATCACACACTACCTCCTTTATCATAGCGTTGGAGAGGGATAGGAACAGATAAGTTAGCAAAGCATTTAGTTGAAGTAAGGAGAAATATGAGGTTAAGGCAGGAAGTTGGAAGCATAAATTTAGATCAGGTGTTCTCAGAAATGTAAGAAAGAGTTGTGGCAAATTTCCACGGGATATTTGCGTGACTTTATGCATAGGTTTTTTTCCAATGAGAAAGGGAAAGGATAATAGTCTACAGGAACCGTGGTCAACAAAGACTGTTGGAAATGAAGCCAAGAAGAAAAGAAGGCCTTAGCAAATTCATAAAGACTAGTTGATGACAGAGATCTAGAAGATTTAAACACTAACAGGAAGCAGCTTTAGAAAGAAATTAGGAGAACCAGAAGTGGCCATAAGAAGCCTTTGTTTGTTAGTATTCAGGCGCACCGCAGCACACTGTTTACGTATTTGAAGAACAAGTGGATAAGAATTGAGAGAATAGGACGAATCAAGTGTGACAGTGGAAAAGTGTGGATGGAACCTCTGGAGACAACAGAGGTACATAATGAATACTTTGCTTCAGAATTCACTAGTGTAAAGGAACCTTGCGATTGTAAGGGTGACTTAAAGCGGACTAAAATTCTTGTGCATGTAAATGTTAACAAATACGAAATGCTGGAGTTTTTATAAAGCATCAAGTTGCAAAAGTCGCCGGGAAAGGAGGACCAGGCAACTGTGCGAAACGAACGAGGAGATACCTGAGCCTCTAGTGATGATGGTTGCATCATCAACGGGGACGGGTGAGGTTCCGGAGGATTGGAAGGTTGGGGTTGTTGTCGTATATTCACAAAACGGAGTAGAGAAAGCCCAGGAAATTATAGACCAATGAGTCGGATTGATTTTTTTTTTAGGAAGATATTGATGAAGGTAGCGCAGTAGATCTAGTTTATAGTGATTCCAACGACAATTTCATAATGTACCCATGGGGGTCTTATTGAGAAAGTAAGGGTGCATGGGACCCAAAGGGACTTTGCTTTTTGGATGTAGAACTGGCTTGCCCACAGAAGGCAAACAGAGGTTGTAGACGGATCGCATGGGGGCCGGTGAACAGTAGAGTTCCTCAGGAACCTGTTCTGGGAGCCCTTCTCTTCGTGATTTTATAAATTGCCTGGATGAAGATGTGGGGTGTTGGTTAGTAAATTTGCGGATTATACATGGTTGGGGTCGTTGGGATACCCCCAATAATGAGGTCTGTCCGAGCTTACAACGGGACAGTCCTAGGATGCAAAACTGGGCTGAGAAGTGTCAGATAGATGTTCAACCCAGATATGTGTGAGGTTGTCCTTTTTTGTAGGTCAAATATGATGGAAAGATTCTCGGCGGTTTGGTGGCTCAGATACATCTTGGAGTTCGAGTCCATAGGACACTCAATACTGCTGCACGGGTTGTCTCTGTGCTTAAGAAAGCATATGGTGCATTGACCTTCATCAATCGTGAAGCTCAGTATAGGAGCAGAGAGGTAATATTACAAATGATCAGGCCGCACTTGGAATACGGTGCTCAGTACTAGTCGCCTCACTACAGGAAGGATGTGGAAACGATAGAAAGGATGAAGAGGAGATTTACAAGGATGTTGCCTGGATTGGAGAGCCTGCCTTATGAGAATAGGTTGGGTAAACTCGGCTGTATTTCTTTGGAGCGACGGAGGATGAGAGGTGACCTGATAGAGGTGTATAAGATGATGAGAGGCATTGATCGTGTGGATAGTCAGAGGCCTTTTTTTCCCTGCTCGAGAGGGCACAGTTTAAAGCTGCTTAGAAGTACCTACAGAGGGGATGTCAGGGGTATTTCTATTTTGGTTCGGAGAGAGTGGTGAGTACGCATAATGCTCTGCCGGACACGGTGGTGGAGCCTGATACGACAGCAACTTTTAACAGTCTCCTGGACAGGTACATGCAGCTCAGGGAAATAGAGGGCTATTGGTAAACCCAGGTAATTTCGAAGTCCAATCTGTAAAAGGGCTGGATGGTTCGGAGGTAAGGACATGTTTACACAGTATGTCGACCGAAGGGCCTGTATTGTGATTTAGGCATTCTGTGTTTCTATGTCTCTATGACCGCTGGACGGAGCGGTCTGAGGAGAGTGGATCCGAGGGTCGGCTACGCTCGGGAGAGGTGGACGGGAACAAATGGACGACACTGTGAGCTCCAAAGTTGGAATATTAGACTGTTTCATAAGAATGTGCCCCGTTATTATTTTTATGTTACTTTACTAACCATATCGTCAAAATACAAATTTAAAGCTCAATCGTTTACTCTCATATTGTGTACTGTCTGTAAACATCGTACAACATCCACGCAAAAGAGATTTCGTAAGTTTCCTGGGCTGGGGGCTACCATCACCAGTATGAAGCCGCGAGCCGAAACGATGATTGCATTCCCACCAATTTTTATTTTCTTGTAAGCCCTTTCTTTAGCTTTTACAAGAGCTTTGAGTTCTCTTTTCGGACAAAATTGAATGCTTCTTGAGTACTGAGAATTTCTTCATTTTTGGAATACACATGTCCTGCACCTTCCTCATCTTTTCCTAGAAAGGAAAACAATTGCAGCTCTGCCGACAACCCTTGCAGATGTGGTTGGAGAAATGACCGATGAGTTCAACCCGGACAAATAGAAAGATACAGCACACGATTAAAGACAAGACAGTGTCGATGAGCAGAGGGATCTTACTGTCCGTGTTTGTAGCTCCATGAACGTGGCTCCACAGTTTGCAGACGATATGAGGATAAGTGGAGGGGCAGGTAGTTTTGAGGAAGTAGTCAGGCTACAGAAGGACTTAGACAGGGCAAAGAAATGGCAGATATATTGCTGTGTTGAAAGATGCATGGTCAGGCACTTTGGGAAAAAATGAAAGGGTTGACTATTTTCTAAATGGAGAGAAAAAACAAAAATCAGAGATTCAAGGGGACTTTAAAGTCCTTGTGCGGGATTCCCCAAAGGTTAATTTGGAGGTAGAACATAGAAATTTACAGCACACTCCCGGCCCCTCAGCCCACAATGTTGTGCCGATGATGTAACCTTCTCAGGTTGAGTCTGTGGTGAGGAGGGCAAATGCATGTCAGCATTTCGTCTCCAATATAAAAGGAAAGGTGTGATGCTGAGACTTTATAAAGCACTGGTGAGGCCTCACGTGGAGTATTGTGAACAGTTTTGGCTCTCTTATCTTAGAAAGATGTTGCTCAAAGTGGAGAGGATTCAAACGAGGTTCACAAAAATTTTTCCAAGATTGAAGGGCCTCATATGAGAAGTGTCTGATATCTCTAGGCCTGTACTCACTTGAATTTCGAAGGGTAAAACTATTGAAATCTATTGAGGTTTAAATGCCTTGATCGAGGTGGTGTGGAGAGTATAGATTCTATGGTGGAGGAGTCGAAGACCAGAGGACAAAGACTTAGAAGAGCGGCGCGTCCTTTTAGAACGGAGAAGAGGAGAAATTAGTTTAGCCAGAGAGCGGTGAATCTGTTGATTTCTTTGCCACAGGCGGCCGTGGAGGTCAAGGCTTTATTTTTTTAAGGCAGACGCGCAGTTCTAATTTTGTGCACCTCCCGGTAGAATTTCGTAGATTGGCTGATACCGAACAAGAGCTTCTTGAAATCGCTCAATGACTATATTTAGCTGTTGGCACGTGCCCAAAATGCACTGTATAAATTTAAGTGATATTGGCAGAGTCGTAAGGCAAAGTGATCACCTATTCAAAGGTTAACCGTACACCGATGTCTGTGTCTTTATTTCTGTTTGACCCCGGGATAGATTATTTTATAGTCCAATTCGGTAAAACAGGGCAAATTCTATCGAGAGTAATGATGTGAGACCCAGGGAGAGATTACCGGCTGATTCGATTGTGCAGGACCTATTTTTCTGTGTTGGTATATGTAATATACATAGATATGTCCATTAAGAATATCCCCGATGGTGGACGTCCTGGGAGATGGAAGGTTGGGAGAGAACTGTAGTGGTGAGAGAGGGAAAGAGAGGAGGAGATTGGGAGCGTGGAACATCGAAGGGGAGGGAGGTATCAGATGGCGTGAGACCCAGGGAGAGTTGTCGGTCTGATTTGACCGGGGAAGGGAGATCACGCACGGGTAGTAGGTGTAACTTTCATGGAACTTAACAAGGCTTTTAACAAGATCCATACTGAAGACTACACGGGAGGATGATGTGGAACCCACGAACACCTCTCTGAGCAGTTTGATTGCGTCCACAGGACTGTACATTGTGCAGTTAATAACCTTGCCGAAGAGAGTAATGTTGGTGGCGTTGTCAACAGAGAGGACAGTTATCATTGACAGGAGGATCCTATCAGCTGAGGAGGTTTCCCGAGCGCAGCCACATGCAGTTTAATTCGTTAAGGGCAAGCAGTCATTTTTCAGGACGACAAACCACGGCAAGACTTTCACAGAGAACGGGAGCGACTCTGGGAATTATAGTAATGCAAAGGGCCGAGGCATCCAGGTACACGTTTCCATGAAATTGTAGTCACAGGTAGACAGGGTCGCTGGGGAGTGCTGTAGAACAGAGAACACCAAGGAAACATTAAAAAAAAGCATTTTAAAAAAACCATAGCACAATACAGGCCCTTCGTCAGACAATCATCCCCTCTGAACCTACTGCAAGCAACTTAAAACTGTTCCCTCTCCGGTTTCAGCCATCGAAGCCCTGGGAAAAAGCCTTTGACGATCCACACGATCAATGCCTCTCATCATTTATACACCTCTATCAGGTCACCTCACATCCTCCATCGCTGCAAGGACAGAACTCCGAGTTCACTCAAACTATTACTAGAAGGCATGATCCCCAATACAGGCAAAATCCTTATAAATCTCCTCTGTACCATTCCTATAGGTTCAACATCATCCCTGTTGTCAGGTGACCAGAACTGAGCACAGTTCTCCGGGGGGGGGGGGCGGGGTCTTACAGGTGTGCTATAGGGCTGTAACATTACCTCTCGCTGTTGAACTCAATTCCACAGTTGATAATTACCAATGCATCGTGTTTTTAAACACAGAGTCAAACTGCGCAGGAGTGCCTGATGGACTCGGAATCCAAGATCCCTCTGATCCTCCAACTCACTGCAAGCTTTACCATTAGTAATATATTCCGCCATTAGATTAAACCTACACAAATGAACCACCTCCCACTGACCTGGGTTGAACGCAATCTGTCACTTCTCAGCCGAGTTTTGCATCCATAAGACCATAAGATAAAGGAGCGGAAGTCGGCGTTTCGGCCCATCGAGTCTGCTCCGCCATTTTATCATGAACTAAACAATTCTCCCATTTAGTCCCACTGCCCCGCCTTCTCACCTTATCCTTTGATGCCCTGGCAACTTAGATAACTATCAATCTCTGCCTTAAATGCACCCAATTACTTGAAATCCACTGCCGCCCGTGGCAACAAATTCCACAGATTCACCACCCTCTGGATAAAAAAAAAATCGCATCTGTGTTCTGAATGGGCGCCCTTCAATCCTTAAGTCATGCCCTCTCGTACCGGACACCCCCACCATGGGAAACAACTTTGCCACATCAACACTGTCCATGCCTTTTAACATTAGAAATGTTTCTATCAGTTCCCCGCTCATTCTGTTAAGCTCAGAGGAGTGCAGTCCAAGAGCGGTCAAATGCTCCTCATCTGTTAACCCTCTCATTCCCGGAATCATTGTAGTGAACCTTCTCTGAACCCACTCCAAAGTCAGCTCAGCCTTTTTTTAAATAAGGATCCCAAAACTGCCCACAGTGCTCCAAGTGAGGTCTCACCAGTGCCTTATAGAGCCTCAACATCGCAGCCTTGCTGCTGTACTCGATTCCTCTGGTAATAAATGCCAACATTGCATTCGCATTCTTCAGCACCGACTCAAGCTGGAGGTTAACATTAAGGGTGTCCTGAACGAGGACTCACAAGTCCCGTTGCATCTGAGAATTTTGAATTCTCTCCTTATTTAAATAATATTCTGTCCGTTTATTTCTTACCAAGGTGCATGACCATGCACTTTCCAATGTTGTATTTCATTTGCCACTTCTTTTCCCACTCTCCCAATCCATCCAGGTCTCTCTGCAGACTCTGTTTCCTTGGCACTACTGGCCTCTTCACCTATCTTTGTATCATCAGCACACTTAGCCACAAAGCCATCAATTGCGTAATCCAAATCGTTGACATACGGAGTAAAAAGAAGCGGCCGCAGCACGAACCATGTGTAACACGACTGGTAACCAGCAGCCAACCAGAATGGGATCCGATTATTCCCACTCTCTGTTTCCTGCCAATCAGACAACGCTCTGTCCACGTATACAACTTCCCCGTAATTCCACAGGCTTTTATCTTTTTTTAGCAGCCTCATGTGCGGCACCTTGTTAAAGGCCTTCTGAAAATCCAAATACACAACATCCACTGCATCTCCCTTGTCTAGTCTACTTGTAATTTCCTCAAAATCCAACGGTATCCCGCTGTAACCGCTGACAGCTCTCCGCTCCATCCGAACTCCATGCAGAAAATGACCCTTCTGTAACAACCCTTTGCCTTCTGTGGGCAAGCCAGTTCAGCATCCACAAAGCAATTTCTCCTTGGATCCCATGCATCCTTTCATTCTTAATAAGCCTTGCTTGGGATGCCTTATCAAATGCCTTGCCGAAATCCTTTAACACTGAATCTACTGCTCTTCCTTCATCAACGTGCATTGTCACATCCTCAACAAATTCAATCAGGCTCGTAAGGCACGTCCTGCCCTTGCCAAAGTTATGCTGTCTATTGCTAAACATATTATACCTCCCCGAATGTGCATAAATCCTGCATTTTACGATCTTCTCCATCAACTTACCAACCACTGTCTTAAGACTCACTGGTCTATAATTTCCTGGGCTGCATCTACTCGCTTTCTGGAATAACAGAACAATATCAGCAACCCACCAATCCTCCGGAACCTCGCCCGTCCCCATTGAGGATGCAAAGATCATCGCCAAAGTCTCAGCAATCTCCTCCCTTACTTCCCAGAGTAGCCTTGGGAACATTTCATCCGGTCCCGGCGACTTATTCAAATTATGATTTCGAAAATCTCCAGCACATTCTCTTTTTTAATATCTATGTGCTCAAGCTTTTCAGTCTGCTGCAAGTCATCACAACGATCACCAAAATCATTTTCCATAGTGAGATCTCACTGAGATCTAACACCTGACCAGGTTGATTTTCCAACAGCAAATCAAGAAGCTTCTCGTCCTGCAGGCTTATCTTCAAATTGTGTCAAGAAACCTTCCCGGACACAACTAACAGACTCCCAGCCATCTAAACCTCTTGCTCTAGGGAGATGCCAATCGATATTTGGGAAATTAATATCTCCCATCGCGACTACTCTGTTATTATCATAACTGTCCAGGATTTGTTCCCCTACCTGCTCCTCCATATTCCGGCTACTATTGGGCGGGCTATATATAAAACAAAAACACCCAGTAAAGTTATTGACCCCTTCCTGTTCCCATTCTTCACCCTAAGAGTCTCCGTAGAGAATTCCTCCAAGGCGTCCACCTTTCCTGCAGCTGTGTCACTATCTATGATCAACAGTGCCACGCCCACACCTCTTTTGCCCCCCAACCTGTCCTTTTTTTAACATCTAATGGTCGGCACTTGATGTATCCATTCCTATCTCTGAGCCATCCAAGTCTCTGTAATGGCCACCATATCATATCTCCAAAGGATTGCTTCGGCAGTTTGAACGGGGCACGACTGCGCAAGTGCGTGAAATACAGCCCGTGAGGCAGCGGGAGTGTTTATAAAGCGAGCGGATTAACGGAGTGGGGGACGTAGTGGAGGGAGACAGAGTAGGAAGGCTTTGGCTCCAGAGGCTTCGGCGAGCAGATGCTGTTGACGAGTTTGCTCCCAGTGAGGTAAGGCCGGGTAATCTACTTTAATTAATCTAATTGTTTTAGGAGTAGATAATGGAGGCAGCATTTCGGGCAGTCGAGTGCTCCGTTAGCAGTATGTGGGAAGTCCGGGCGAGCACAAATGTGCCTGATGACCACCCCTGCAAAAGGTACATCCAGCTGCAGTTCCTGACAAACCGAGTTATGGAACTGGACTTGGAGCTGGATAAACTTCGGATCATTCGGGAGGCTAAGACAGAAATAAACAGGAGTTACAGGGAGATATTTACCCCGAAATGTCAGGAGGCAAGTAGCTGGGTGACTGTTAGCAGGGGGAAAGGGAATAGACAGAATGAGTAAAGCACCCCTGCCGCTGTTTAGAGAGTTAGGTGCAAAATTGAAGGACAGGACCTCCATGTTTGCAATCTAGTAAGGCCAGAAATAGGAACATGATGCAGCTAAATACGTGGCTAAGGAGTTTGTGCAGGAAGGATGGCTTTATGTTTCTGGACAATTGGGCCTTGTTCCAGGGAAGGTAGGGCTTGTACCGACGGGACGGCTTGCACCTGAACTGATGCGGGAAGGTTTGCTAGTGTTGCACCGGGGTGTTCAGACTAGATTTGCTGGGGGAGGGGAACCAGAGTGTTAGAGCAGATTGTGAGGTGGAGAAGGCTAAAGTTCATGCGAGAGCTGCAAGTACAGTGCATGGAGTAAAGCCAGATCTAGCATTAGAGGGAAGAGAAACAGAATAAAAGGTGTAAAGGTAGTTAGGTAGAAGGGCTAAAGTGCGTGTACGACAATGCAAGAAACATCAGGAACAAAGGTGATAACAAATTGCTCTTTCAATTTCTCAGTTCTATCCATACTGACTTTAGATCTCCTGATTCTATGTCACACCTCGCAAGGGACTGAATTTCATTCCTCACCAGCAGAGCCACCCCACTCCCTCTGCCCACGGGTCTGTCCTTTCGATAGGACGTTTACACTTGATTATTCATTTCCCAGTGAAAAGTGGCCTCCGAGAAGTGTGAGGTGGTATACTTTGGAAGGACAAACTGAAAGGCAGAGTACAAAGTAAATGGCCGGATACTTGGTAGTGGGGAGGATCAGAGGGATGTCGGGGTACGTGTCCACAGATCACTGAACGTTGCCTCACAGATAGATAGGGTAGTTAAGAAATCCTATGGAGTATAGGCTTTCATAAGTCCAGGGATAGAGTTTTAGAGTAGCGATGTAAAGGTGCAGCTCTATAAAACCCTGGTTAGGCCACACTTGGAGAACTGTGTCCAGTCTGGTCACCTCAATATAGGAAGGATGTGGAAGCATTGGAGAGGGTACGGAGGAGATTTACCAGGATGCTGCCTGGTTTAGAGAGTATGCAATTTGATCAGAGATTAAGGGAGCTCGGACTTTACTCTTTGGAGAGAAGGGGGATGAGAGGAGAAATGATAAAGGTAAACAAGATATTAAGTGGAATAGATGAAGTGGATAGTCAGCGCCTCTTCCTCAGGGCGCCACTGCTCAATACAGGAGGACATGACTTTAAGGTAAGGGGTGGGAAGTTCAAGGGGGATATTAGAGGAAGGTTTTTTTTTACTGAGAGTGTGGTTGGTGAGTGGAATGCACTGTCTGAGTCAGTGATGGAGGCAGATACACCAGTGAAATTTAAGAGACTACCAGACAGATTTATGGAAGAACTTAAGGTGGGGGGTTCTATGGGGGGCATTGGTTAAGTGTCGGCACAGCATTGTGGGCCGAAGGGCCTGTAATGTGTTGTTCTATTCTTTGTTGTATGTTGTAACATTGCCATACATTTCTTATTCGTCATTTCCACCCATAAAGCCTCACTTTGTCGAATTTTCTTGCCTGTCCTGACTGTCCACTGCAGTAAAATTTTCTCAGCCTAGTAATGTCACCCCTCCTCCTTTAATTCCTTCCTCTTTCTCACGACTAAAAATAGGGAATCGGGAAATATCGTGATCTCCTGCTTACTCCGCCCACACCCAATTCTCAGTAATGTCCACAATTTCATAATTCACTGTATTGATTCAATTTCTGAGAACAACCGCCTTTTTTAAAGCTTCTTGCATTGAAATATACGGAGCTCAGTGCACCAGTCGTATTATGCATAAACTCTTGATATCTGACTATTTCTGCGGTCTTCACAACATCTGCCTCCATATCGACTCTGGTCTGCTCTGGAGCTCTGATTCCCATCCCCCTGCAACTCAATTTCATCAACTCTCCCAAAAACTCTCATGCACAGTACTGACACACCTTCCCGCTGCGATATCAGTTCCCCTCCAGTTCAGGTGAAAATAGTCTTCCATCTCTTCTGTACAGATCCTACCTTCCTTGGAGAAAAATGCTATGACTCCAGTTTTCGGAGCCATCCCACTTACACCACGTGATAAACTGTACGGTTGTCCTATATCTGGGCACACTGGGACGGATAGTGGTCCTCTCCTTTAATTTGATAGCTAAATCCCTGACCTCACTTTGCAGAAGCAGCTTCCCGTACATACTGATTTCATTTGTACATATATGCTGCTCACTCACACACTTAAGAATCATAGAGAAGGAATGGTGTGCTGAGAAAAGGGTAAGGAAGGGGCGGAGAGTGGGGCCACAGAAAGGGTGTTCAGACTGCAGCCGTTGGAGCAGAGGATGTGAGTTACCATTTTCTTGCTCCCTATTTCGGATTGGAGTCTGTTTAAACACCAAAATCCACTGACCCATGACTAGTACTCAGAGACAGAGCATGAATTCCTCCATACAATCCCATCACACACTCCTGGAAACATACACTGAGTAACGCTCACTGCACAACGATCCATTGCACAATGCCCGGCACAGACACGGAGTGCAGCTCCCTCCGCATTGTCCCAACACAGACACTCCGAGGTCATACACGGGGTGAAGGTCCGTCCGGGATAGGACGTTTACGCTTGATTATTCATTTCCTAGTGAAAAGTGGCAGACACGTTCACCTCGGAGAAGTGTGAGTTGGTATAATTTGGAAGGACAAACTCCAAGGCAGAGTACAAAGAAAGTGGCAGGATACTTGGTAGAAGGGAGGAGCAAAGGGATCTGGGGGTACGAGTCCACAGATCCCTGACTGTTACCTCACAGATAGATAGGGTAGATAAGAAAGCCTATGTGGTGATGGATTTCATAGGATGAGGGATAGAGTTTTAGAGTCGCGATGTAAAGATGCAGCTCTATAAAAGCCTGGTTAGACCGAACTTGGAGTACTGTGTCCAGTCTGGTCGCTTCACTATAGAACATAGAACATAGAATAGTACAGCACATTACAGGCCCTTCGGCCCACAATGTTGTGCCGACCTTCAAACCCTGCCTCCCATATAACCCCCGCCACTTTAAATTCCTCATTCTACTTGTCTAGTAGAATCTTAAATTTCACGAGTGTATCTGCCTTCACCACAGATTCAGGCAGTGCATTCCACGCACCAACCACTCTCTGAGTCAAAGAAACTTCCTCTAATATCCCCCTTGAACTTCCCTCCCCTTACCTTAAAGCCATGTCCTCTTGTACTGAGCAGTGGTGCCCTGGGAATGAGGTGCTGGCTTTCTACTCTGTCAATTCCTCTTAATATCTTGTACATCTCTATCATATCTCCTCTCGTCCTCCTTCTCTCCAAAGAGTAAAGCCCTAGCTCCCTTAATCTCTGATCATAATCCATACTCTCTAAACCAGGCAGCATCCTGGTAAATCTCCTCTGTACCCTTTCTAATGCTTCCACATCCTTCCTATACGGAAGCGACCAGAAGGGGACACAGTACTCCAAATGGTACCTAACTAGAGTTTTATAGAGCTGCATCATTAGATCGCGTCTCTTAAACCCTATCCCTCGACTTATGAAAGCTAACACCCCATAAGCTTTATTAACTACCCTATCTAACTGTGAGACAAATTTCAGGGATCTGTAGACATGTACCCCCAGATCCCTCTGCTACTCCACTCTACCAAGTATCCTGCCATTTACTTTATACTCTGACTTGGAGTTTGTCCTTCCAAAGTGTACCACATCACACTTCTCCGGGTTGAACTTCATCTGCCGCTTTTCAGACCACTTCTGCATCGTATCAATGTCTCTCTGCAATCGTCGACAATCCTCTACACTATCTACAACACCACTAATCTTTGTGTCGTCTGCAAACTTGCCAACCCACCTACCCCCACATCCAGGTCGTTAATAAAAATCACAAAAAGTAGAGGTTCCAAAACAGATCATTGTGGGACACCACTAGTCATAACCCTCTAATCTGAATGTACTCCCTCCACCATGACCCTCTGCCTTCTGCAGTCAAGCCAATTCTGAATCCACCTGGCCAAACCTCCCTGGATTCCATGCCTTCTGACTTTCTGAATAAGCCTACCGTGTGGAATCTTGTTAAAAGCCTTACTAAAATCCATGTAGATCACATCCACTGCACTACCCTCATCTATATACCTGGTCACCTCCTCAAAGAAATGATGTGGAAGCATTGGAGAAGATACAGAGGAGATATATCAGGATGCTGCCTGGTTTAGAGTATGAATTATGATCAGAGATTAAGGTAACTAGGGCTTTATTCTTTGAAGAGAAGGGAGATAAGAGGAGAAATGATAGAGGTATACAAGATATTATTAGGAATAGATAGAGTGAACAGCCAGCGCCTCTTCCCCAGGGCAACACTGCTCAATACAAGAGGACCTGGCTTTAAGGTAAGTGGAGGGAAGTTCAAGGCGGATATTAGAGGAAGATGTTTTTCCTCAGAGAGTAGTTGTTGTGTGGAATGCACTGCCTGAGTCAGTGGTGGAGGCAGATACACTAGTGAAATTTAAGAGACTACTAGACAGGTAAATGTTAGAATTTAAGTTGGGGGGTTATATGGGGGCATTGTTTAAGGGTCGGCACAGCACTGCCATGTTCTACGTTGTAACATTGCCATGCATTTCTTATTCGTCATTTCCACCAATAAAACCTCACTTAGAGGAATTTTCTTGCCTGTCCTGACTGTCCACTGCGGTATTTTTTTTTTCTCAGCCTAGTAATGTCACCCCTCTTCCTTTAATTCCTTCCTCTTTCACACGACTAAAAATAGGGAAACCCGAAATATCGTGCTGTTCCTGCTTGCTCCTCCTACACCCAATTCTCAGTAATGGCTACAATGACATAATTCACTGTATTGATTCCTTCGCTGAGCTCAACCACCTTTTTAAAGCGTTTTGCATTAGAATGCTCAGTGCACCAGTCGCATTATGCATAAACTCTTGATATCTGACTTTTTTCTGCGGGCTTAACAACACCTGTGCCCATATCGACTCCACTATCTGCTCTGGAGATCTGAATCCCGTAACTTGCAACTCAAGTTCAACAGCTCTCCCAAAAACTACCATGCACAGTACCTACAAACCTTCTGGCTGGGATATCAGTTTCCCTCTAGTTCAGGTGTAAACCGTCTTCCATCATTTCTAAAAAAGTGTTCTAAGAGTAAACCTAGCAATTATACGCCTGTCATTTTGTCGTCAGTGGTGGGTAAATTAATGGAAAGTATTCTTAGAAATGGTATATATAATTATCTGGATAGACGAGTCTGATTAGCAACAGTCAACGTGGAAGGTCATGTTTGAAAAAATCTTATTACATTTTTTGAAGAGGTTACGAGGAAAGTTGACGAGGGTAAAGCAGTGGATGTTGCCTGTATGGACTTCAGTAAGGCCTTTGACAAGGACCCGCATGGAAGGTTAGTTAGGAAGGTTGAGTCGTTAGGAATTAATATTAAAGTAGTAAAATGGACTGGATGGAAGATGCCAAAGAGTCGTGGTGGATAACTGTTTGTCAGGTTGGAGGCCGGTGACTAGTGGTGTGCCTCAGAGATCTATGTCAAAGGCCTTACTGAAGTCCATATAGGCAACATCCACTGCTTTACCCTCGCATTAGGGTTATATGCTTATAAAGATCCCACCTTCCTTGGAAGGATGTAGAAGCATTGGGTAGGGTACGGAGGAGATTTACCAGGATGTTGCCTGGTTTAGAGGGTATGCATTATGATCAGAGATTAAGTGAACTAGGGCTTTATTCTTTGGAGAGAAGGGGGACGAGAGGAGAAATGATAGAAGTATACAAGATATTAATAAGAATAGATAGAGTGAACAGCCAGCGCCTCTTCCCCAGAGCAACACTGCTCAATACAAGAGGACCTGGGTTTAAGGTAAGGGGAGGAAAGTTCATTGCTGATATTAGAGGAAGATGGTTTTACTCAGAGAGTAGTTGTTGTGTGGAATGCACTGCCTGAGTCAGTGGTGGAGGCAGATACACCAGTGAATTTAAGAGACTACTAGACAGGTAAATGTTAGAATTTAAGTTGGGGGGTTATATGGGGGCATGGTTTAAGGGTCGGCACAGCACTGTGGACCTCAGCGCCTGTAATGTGCTGTTCTATTCTATGTTCTATGTTGTAACATAGCCATACATTTCTTATTCGTCATTTCCACCCTAAAGCCTCACTTAAACGAATTTACTTGCCTGTCCTGACTGTCCACTGCGATATTTTTTTTCTCAGCCTAGTAATGTCACCCCTCTTCCTTTAATTCCTTCCTCTTTCTCACGACGAAAAATAGGGAAACCCTAAATATTGTGCTGTCCTGCTTGCTCCTCCCACACCCAATTCTCAGTAATGGCTATAATGACATAATTCACTGTATTGATTCCTTCGCTGAGCTCAACCGCCTTTTAAAAGCGTTTTGCATTAGAATGCTCAGTGCACCAGTCGCATTATGCATAAACTCTTGATATCTGACTTTTTCTGCGGTCTAAACAACATCTGTGCCTATATCGACTCCGCTATCTGCTCTGGACATTTGAATCCCATAACTTGCAACTCAAGTTCAATAGCTCTCCCAAAAACTCCCATGCACAGTACCTACAAACCTTCTGGCTGGGATATCAGTTTCCCTCTAGTTCAGGTGTAAACCGTCTTCCATCTCTTCTAAAAAGGGTTCTAAGAGTAAACCAAGCAATTATAGGCCTGTCATTTTGTCGTCAGTGGTGGGTAAATTAATGGAAAGTATTCTTAGAGATGGTATATATTATTATCTGGATAGACGAGTCTGATTAGCAACAGTCAACATGGATTTCTGCGTGGAAGGTCATGTTTGACAAATCTTATTGAATTTTTTGAAGAGGTTACGAGGAATGTTGACGAGGGTAAAGCAGTGTATGTTGTCTGCATGGACTTCAGTAAGGCCTTTGACAAGGTTCCGCACAGAAGGTTACTTAGGACGGTTCAATCGTTAGGTAATAATATTGAAGCAGTAAAATGGATTCAACTGTGCCTGGATGGGAGATGCCAAAGAGTACTGGTGGGTAACTGTTTGTCAGATTGGAGGCCGGTGACTAGTGGTGTGCCTCAGGGATCTATGTCAAAGGCCTTACTGAAGTCCATATAGACAACATCCACTGCTTTACCCTCGCATTAGGGTTATATGTTATATGGTTATATGGTTATAAAGATCCCACCTTCCTTGGAAAAAAAATGCAAAAAATGCAACAAAAAAAAATGGTGAACTGTGTCCAGTCTGGTCGACTCACTATGGAAAGGATGTGGAAGCATTGGATAGGGTACGGAGGAGATTTACCAGGATGCTGCCTGGTTTAGAGGGTATGCATTATAATCAGAGATTAAGTGAACTTGGGCTTTACTCTTTGGAGAGAAGGGGGACGAGAGGAGAAATGATAGATGTATACAAGATATTAAGAGGAATAGATAGAGTGGACAGCCTGCGCCTCTTCCCCAGGGCACCACTGCTCAATACAAAAGGACATGGCTTTAAGGTAAGGGGTTGGAATTTCAAGGGGAATATGAGAGGAAGGTGATTTTACTCAGAGAGTGGTTGGTGCGTGGAATGCACTGCCTGAGTTATTGGTGGAGCCAAATACACCAGTGAAATTTAAGAGACTAATAGACAGGGAAATTGAAGAAATTTAGGTGTGGGGTTATATGGAGGGATCATGGTTTATGGGTCGGCACAGCATTGTGGGCCGAAGTGCCTGTACTGCGCTGTACTATTCTATGTTCTATGTTATAACATTGCCATACATTTCTTATCCGTTATTACCACCCATAAAGCCTCACTTAGACGAATTTTCTTACCTGTCCTGACTGTTGACTATGGTAATATTTTCTCAGCCTAGTAATGTCACCCCTCCTCCTTTAATTCCTTCCTCTTTCTCACGACTAAACATAGGGATACCCGAAATATCGTGCTCTCCTGCTTGCTCCTCTGACACCCTATTCTCAATAATGGCTGCAATTTTATAATTCGCTGTATTGGTTCATTCGCTGCGATCAAACGCCTTTCTTATAGTTTATTGCATTGAAATATATGGAGCTCAGGGCACCAGTCGCATTATGCATAAACTCTTGATATCTGAGTATTTCTGCGGTATTAACAACTTCTGCCTCCATATCGACTCCGCTCTGCTCTGGAGCTCTGAATCTCTTCCCACTGCAACTCAAGTTCATTAACCCACCCAAAAACTCTCATGCACAGTACTGACAAACCTTCCCGCTGGGATATCAGTTCTCCTCTAGTTTAACTGTAAAGCGTTTTCCATCTCTTCTATACAGATCCCAAATTCCTTGGAAAAAAAATACTATGATTCCAAATTTTGGAGCCCTCCCACTTACACCACGTGCTAAACCGTATGGTCGTCCTATATCTGGACACACTGGGATGGGCAGTGGTCCTGTACTTTAATTTAATAGCTAAATCCCTGACCTCACGTTGCAAAACCACCTTCCCGTACATATTGATTTCATTTGTACATATATGCTGCTCACTCACTTACTTAAGAATCATAGAGAAGGAATGGAGTGCTGAGAAAAGAGAAAGGAAAGGGCGGAGAATGGGGCCACAGAAAGGGTGTTCAGATTGCAGCCTTTGGAGCAGAATATGTGAGTTACCATTTTCATGCTCCCTGTCTCTGATTGGAGTCTGTTAATACGCCGAAATCCACTGACCCGTCACTTGGAGTCAGAGACAGAGCAAGAATCCCTCCATAAAATCCCATCACACACTCCTGGAAACATACACTGAGTAACGCTCCCTCCACAACGACGGTCCATTACACACTGCTGGGGTCAGACACAGAGTGCAGCTCCCACTACATTGTCCCAACACACACTCCGGGGTCTTACAAGGAGTGAAGCTCAGTCCACACCGTCCCAGCACACACTCCCGGGGTCGGAGAAACAGCGAATCTCTCTAAATATTATACAATCTCACTCTCTAGGTTAGACATGTGAAGTACCTCCCACACCATCGCAGCACACCCTACCGGAGTCAGCAAAAGTACGAAACCCTCTCCCTCCTCCGTTCTCCCCACTCACCAATACCCAGCCTTTCGGCTTTCCAGCAGTCTCGAATTGTCTGTGTCTCTCGGAGATGGTGTGTGTGTGTGTGTGTCTGTGAGCGGATTGTGTGCTGCCGTTAGGGGAAGGAAGGGGAGGAGAGAGGAGGCCAGGGAAAGGGTGGTGAGCATGCAAACACTGATGCAAGTGGTGTGGAAGCACGTGACCGGCCTGTGCGTGCAGATTTGTGGAGAGATTCAGATCCTGGCCATCGATACCGGTGGAATGGGCAGGAGGTGAAACACCACCCATCATCTCTCCCTCAAACTGCGCACAATTAACTGTGTCACAGAGTGGGAGTAGAGTGGAGAGAGGACGTAGATGGGCAGCGTTTACCACATGGAGTGTATCACCGAGATGGGGATGGGACGTATGGGTACGTACAGAATGATGGAGACGGCGAAGTGTGCAGCAGGGGTTTTGGGTCACGGAGACGGGATTGCTTGGAACTGAGTGATGGATGACGGAGACGGGAGTGGTGTATTGCAGACAGTGTGTGATGGTGACGGGAAGTAGTGTAGGGGAGAAAGTTTGACGGGGTTGTAGAGGGATTTTGCAGAGGGAGGGTGTTAAAGTGTTTTCGATTGTTTTGGAATTACTTTGCAGGTTAACTTTCTCCCAATATGTCCTTCCTATCACAGCCTCGGCATCCCGAATGACCCTGAGTTCATCCAGTTCCATTTCCAACTCCTCAACGCGGAGTGTTAGAAGCTGCAGCTAGATACACGTAAGACCATAAGACTCAGGAGCAGAGGTCGGCCATTCGGCCCATCGAGTCTGCTCCGCTATTTTATCATGAGCTGATCCATTCACCCCATTTAGTCCCACTTCCCCCGCCTTCTCACCATAACGTTTGATGCCCTGGCTACTCAGATACCTATCAATCTCTGCCTTAAATGCACCCAATGACTTGGCCTCCACTGCCTACCGTGACATCAAATTCCAGAGATTCAACACCCTCTGGCTAAAAGAATTTCTTCGCATCTCTGTTCTGAATGGGCGCCTTTCAATCCTTCAGTCATGTCCTTCGTACTGGACTCCCCCACCATGGGAAACAACTTTGCCACATCCACTCTGTCCATGCCTTTCAACATTCGAAATGTTTCTATGAGGTCCCCCTTCATTCTTCTAAACTCCAAGGAGTACAGTGCAAGAGCGGTCAAACGTTCCTCATATGTTACCCTCTCCATTCCCGGACTCATTCTAGTGAAATTTCTCTGAACCCTCTCCAACGTCAGCACATCCTTGATTAAATAAGGAGCCTAAAACTGCACACAGCACTCCAAGTGAGTTCTTAACAGTGCCTTATAGAGCTTCAACATCACACCCCTGCTCCTATAATCTATTCTTCTAGAAGTAGACAATAGGTGCAGGAGTAGGCCATTGGTCTTTTCGAGCCAGCACCGCCATTCATTGTGATGAGGGCTGAACATCTACAATCAATACCCTGTTCTGCCTTCTCCCAATATCCCGAGACAGCGATATTTTTAAGAGCTCTATCAACTCTTTCTTGAAAGCATACAGAGAATTGGCCTCCACTGCCTTCTGAGGCAGAGCATTCCATAGATCCACAACTCACTGGGTGTTTTTTTTTCCTGAACTCCGTTCTAAATGGGCTACTCCTTATTCTTAAACTGTGGCCTCTGGTTCTGCACTCCCCCATCATCGGGAACATGTTTCCGGCCTCTAGCGTATCCAATCCCTTAATAATCATATATGTTTCAATCAGACCCCCTCTCATCCTTCTAAATTCCAATTTATACGTCCAGTCGCTCCAATCTTTCAACACCCGACAATCCCGCAATCCCGTGAATCAACCTTGTGAACCTATGCTGCACTCCCTCAATAGCAAGAATGTCCTTCCTCAAATTTGGAGACCAAAACTGAACACAATACTCTAGGTCTGGTCTCACGAGGGCCATGTGCAACTGCAGAACGATCTGTTTGCTCCTTTACTCAACTCCCCTTGTTATGAAGGGCCATCATGCCATTAGCTTTCTTCACTGCCTGCTGTACCTGCATGTTTACTTTCAGTGTCTGATAAACAAGGACACCGAGATCTCGTTGTACGTCCCTTTTTCCTAACTTGACACCATTCAGATAGTAATTTGCCTTCCTGTTCTTGCCACCAAAGTGGATAACCTCACATTTATCCACATTAAACTGCATCTGTCATGCATCTGCCCACTCACACCAACCTGTCCAAGCCACGTCCTAATATCTCATATTTCACACAGCCATCCAGCTTTGTGTCATCTGCAAATTTACTAATGTTACTTTAAATCCCTTCATCTGAATCATTAATGTATATTGTAAATAGCTGCTGTCCCAGCACTGAACTTTGCGGTACCCCCACCTAGTCACTGTTTGCTGAAAATGACCCGTTAAAACCCTACTCTTTGTTTCCCTGTCAGCAAACAATTTTCTATCCATGCTTGTACTCTACCCCCAATACCATGTGCTCTAATTTTGCCGACTAATCTCCTGAGTGGTACCTTATCAAAGGTTTACTGAAAGTCCTGGTACACTACATCCACTGACTCCCTTTGTCCATTTTAATAGATAGATCCTCATAAACTTCCAGAAGATTACTCTTGCGGAGTCAGACAATAGATGTGATCCCAGTTCCCCACCACACCGCCCCAACACGCAACTAGCCCAGAACACAGACTGAGTAATCCTGTCTCTCTCTCTCTCTCTCCTCTCCTCTCTCTCTCCTCTCTCATCTCTCTCTCTCTCATCTCTCTCCTCTCTCTCTCTCTCTCTCTCTCTCTCCTCTCTCTCTCCTCTCTCCTCTCTCTCCCTCTCTCTCTCTCTCCTCTCTCTCTCTCTCTCTCTCTCTCTCTCTCCTCTCTCTCTCTCTCTCTCTCTCTCTCTCTCCTCTCTCTCTCTCTCTCTCTCTGTCCGTCCTTGAGAGTAGGAGCGGTGGATGGGGGATTTTACCTCATCTTTCCTGCTGGTCAACGTTGGCAGAATAATTTGCTTTTGGGGATAGAGCTGCTGTGGTTGAGGATGCAGGCATTCCTGAAACAGGTGGTCTGGCAGAGGTCCCGAAGGGAATTCGCGATTGTCCTGGATTCAAGGGTCGAATACAACTCAAGGACTTTTAGTCGATATTGGCTCCGGGTCCTGTTCATCTCCTGATATTGTTCCACAAGGGTCAGCTGGTCTCGTTCGGAAGAGATCAGGGAGAGGCGAAACTCTGTCAAGAAGAAAAGAGAAATTTACAAAAGTTTCGGAAGGCTAGGTAATATCTAAAAGATTATAAGGCTAGCAGGAAGGATCTTAAGAGGGAAATTAGGTGAGCCAGAAGGGGCCATCTGAAGCCTTGGCGGCAGGATTAACGAAAACCCCAAGACTTTCTACAAGTACCCTGAGGAGCAGGAGGATAAGACGTGAACGAATATGACGTAGCAAGTGAGACAGTGGAAAGGTGTGCATGAAACCTCAGGAAATAGCGGAGGTACTTAATGAATGCTTCAGTATTCACTATGGAAAAGATCTTGGTGATAGTAGTGATGACTTGCAGCAGACTGAAAAGCTTGAGCGTGTAGATATTAAGAAAGAGGCTGTGTTTGAGCTTTTGAAAAGTTCCAGTTGGATAAGTTCCCGGGACTGGATGTGATGTACCCCAGCTACAATTGGAGGCGTGGGAGGAGACTGCTGAGCCTCTGGGGATGATCTTTGCATCATCAATGGAGACGGGATAGGTTCGAGAGGATTGGAGAGTTGCAAATATTGTTCCTTTATTCAAGAAATGGGAGCAGAGATAGCTCAGGAATTTATAGACCAGTGAGTCTTACCTCACTGGTTGGTAAGTTGATGGAGAAGATCCTGAGAGGCAGGATTTATGAACTTTTTCAGAGGTATGATATGATTAGGAACAGTCAGAATGTGTTTGTCAAGGGCAAGTTGTGCCGTACGAGCCTGATTGAATTTTATGACAAAACAAGTTGCTGAAGGAAGAGCAGTAGATGTGTGTATATGGATTTCAGCAAGGCATTTGATAAGGTACCCACGCATGGCCTATTGAGGAGGTACAGTGGCATGGGGTACAAGGTGAGATTGCCTTGTAGATCCAGAACTGACTTGCCCACAAAAGGCAAAGAGTGGCTGTGTACGGGTCATATTCTGCATGGGGGGGGGGTCGTTGACCAGTGGGGTGCCTGAGAGATCTGTTCTGGGACCCTTACTGTTCGTGATCTTTATAAATGACCTGGATAAGGAAGCGAAGGGATGGGTTCGTAAGTTTGATGATGACACAAAGGTCGGTGGTGTGTGGATAGTGTAGAGGGCTATCACACGTTACAGCGGAACATTGATTGGATGTAAATCTGGTCTGAGAAGTAGCAGATGGAGTTCAATCCAGACACTTGTGAAGTGGTTCTGTTTGGTAGCTCAATAATCTGACAGTACTAATGGTACTAATCTTGGCACTGTGCTGGATCAGAGAACTTTGGGGTCCGAGTCCAGAGGACGCTCAAAGCAGCTGCGCAGGCTAACTGTGTGGTTAAGAAGGCGTCGGTGTATTTGCCTTCATCAATCGTGGAATTCAAATTAGAGCCGAGAGGTAATGTGGCAGCTACATATGCTCCTGACCAGATCCCACCTGGAGTTCTGTGCTCAGTCCCGGTCGCCTCACTATGGGAAGGATGTGGAAGCCATATACTGGGTGCAGAGAAGATTTACAGGGATGTTGCCTGGATTGGGGAGCATGCCTTATGATAATAAGTTATGTGAACTCGGCCTTTTCTCCTTGGAGTGACAGAGGATGAGAGGTGACATGACAGAGGTGGAAAACATGCTGAGAGGCGATAATCGTGTGGATAGTAAGGGGCTTTCTTTTCCCCCTGGGGCTGAAATGGCTGCCACGAGGACACAGGTTGACGGATCTGGAAAGTAGGTACAGAGGAGATGTCAAGGGTATGCTTTTTTCCTATGAGAGTGGTGAGTGCGTGGAAATGGCGACTGGCAGCAGTGGTGGAGGCGGATACAATAGGGTCTTTTAAGAGACTTTTAGATGTGTACATGGAGCTTAGTGAAGGGCTATAGGTAAGCCTAGTAATTTCTAAGGCAGGGACATGCTCGAAACAGACCTGTGGGCCGAAAAGCCTGTATTGTGCTGTAAGTTTTCTATGATTCTATGAAAACTACGCAACACAGAACATGGGTCCCAGCAACATACCATCCAGGACGCTCGTTCTCTCCACAGAGCCTCCGTTTGTTACCCTAATTAACGATTCCCCTGTCAGGACAGCTCGCCTCTGCTTTCCCTCATATTCCTTTCTGAGCCACAGAACTTTAAGCAGAGACACCAAAACCGCTGTCAGCAACTACCACCACCACACACACACACACACACACACACACACACACACACACACACACACACACACACACTCACACACACACACACACTCACACCACACACACACACACCACACACACACACACACACACACACACACACACTACACACACATCCGAAGTGTGTGGTTGTGTATGTGTGTAGGGGGCGGTGTGGGGGGCTTGAGGCCGGAATGGGAATATATGGTTGGTGATATAGTGGGCCCCACAGGAAGTGGTGTCCACGCAGACATGGGGTCACTGATGTAAAGTTGCTCCGGCACCATCGCAGCACACTCTAATGGAGTCAGAAAAACTGCACAACCCTCTCCCTCCTCCCTCCTCCCCACTCACCAATACCCAGCTTTTGGAGTTCGAGTGTCGAATTGAGTGTGCCTCTCGGAGATGGTATGTGTGTCTGTGACCGGATAATGTGCTGCG